>NC_090759.1:33714554-33724554 GCF_036898095.1 Palaemon carinicauda
TTTCAAACTTTCCTATACAAATTTTTCTTAGTGTTAAGACGCAGGGTGATTTTTCGGGTCATTTTTCAGGAAAAAAGGTGCGTCTTATGACACGGGAAATACGGTATATATATTACACACATAAATATTATATATATATATATATATATATATATATATATATATATATATATATATATATATATATATATATATATATAAATTTTGAGAGATTACTCGAGTGCCATATGTGGATGAGATCATGATGGGGGTAGATGGAGATGTTTTGGTCATACTCTTAGCACTCCCCAAGCGAGATTAGTGAACTAATCTCTCTGGGGCATTGCAAAGAGCATGACCAAAACATCTCCGTCTACCCCCCATCATGATCTCATCCACATATGGCACTCGAGTAATCTCTCATTTAAAGTTTCATTTCTAATCCTGTCCTGCCATTTAACTCCCAATATCTGTCTGAGGGCTTTGTTCCCAAATCTAGTAAATCTACTGGAGACTGTATTATTGTCATACCACGATTCATGTCCATGGAGTAACAACGATCTCACTAAACTGATGTATAGTCTGATTTTTATATGTAATTTCAGGCGATTTTATTTCCAAATTTTACTAAACCTAGACATTGTCTGATTTGCTTGTTATCAATCTTTCACTATGTATGCGTATATATATATATATATATATATATATATATATATATATATATATATATATATATATATATATATTATGCTCTTTTCAAGTCAATATTATTATTATTATTATTATTATTATTATTATTATTATTATTATTATTATTATTATCATAATTGCCATTATTATCATGATCATTACCAGCTAAGCTCCACCCCTAGTTGGAAAAGCAAAGCATGATGCTATCAACTAAAGGGATCCAGCAAGGAAAAATAGCCTAGTGAGAAAAGGATATAAAGAAATAAAGAAACTGCAAGGGAAGTAATGAACAAGCAAAACATAATATTCCAAGAACAGTAACAAAAATATATTACAATATCATTTATACACTATAAAAACTTCAAAAAAAAAAAAAAAAAAAAAAAAAAAAAAAAAAAAAAAAAAAACAACATAAGGAAGAGAAACAGTATGCCCGAATGTACCCTCAAGCTAAGGATCTAACCCAAGACAGTGGTAAACCATGGCACAGGGGCAATGGCACTACCCAGGACTAAAGTACAATGGTTTGATCTTATAGTATCCTTCTCCTTGAAGAGCTGCTTACCATAGGTAAAGAGTTTTCTCCCTTTCAATATTCTAATATTGTTTCCCTAGCTCTTCAAGTTGTAACCAGATTATCTTTCAAGGCTTCAGTAAGGTTCCAAGTTTATGATGTATAAGTTAATACTGATTAAATACATAGTGTCCTTCTCCTTAAAGAGCTGCTTACCATAGGTAAAGATTCTTCAACCCTTCAATATTCCAATATTGTTTCCCAAGCTCTTTAAGTTGTAACCAGATTATGTTTCAAGGCTTCAGTAAGGTTCCAAGTTTATGATGTATAAGTTAATACTGATCAAATACCTCCTTTTTTTTTTTTTTTTTTTTTTTTTTTTTGAGAAAGTGACATTTTACGTTTCATAATCTTATTTTGTTTACCAAAAGTTCTCTACCCCATGGCTATCCTTTTATTTTCGGTCTCATGTCCTCGGGTATTCATCAACTGACCATATCCATGTAAGTAATCAACTAATGTAAAAATCAAGAGTATGACAAACAAATATGTATAGCTTATATAGACTATGAGAACGCTTTTGATTATGTCAAAACTTCAGCAGTGATAAAAGCCCTTCAAAGACATGGAATAGATGATTCTCATGTTAAAACACTTGAGGATGACCTCTATGGGAAGTACAGCAATCCTAAAACTACACAGGATAGTAAAAAAATTCCGTAGATTGGGAAACATGTAGGAACTAACATTAATGGGGAATATAGTTCTATTAAGTGAATCACGGGAGGAGTTGCTAAAGATGATAGAAGATTTGAATAGAGAAAACAGAAATGTAGGACTGAAAATGAATATGAGTAAAACTAAGATGTTTAATGAAAATGCAGAAATAACAAATAAGGGTTATGGACGAACTTCTAAAGATTGTTAATGAATTTACATACTTAGGACAGACAGCAAGTGTTTTCCCAGGACAGGAAAATGATATCAAAAGTAGAATAAGCACAGGTTGCAGAGGTTTGGTAAACAAAATGAGATTATGAAATGTATAATGCCACTTTCTCTAAGAAGAAAAGTATTTAATCAGCTGGTCCTACCCGTATTAACTTATGGATCAGAAACTTGCAGTCTTAGAACATAAGCTAGTTACAGCTCAAAGAGCTACGTAAAGAAAAATGATGGGAATAACACCAAGAGACCGAAAGACAGCAACATGGATACAAGACCAAACTAAAGTAGATGATATTCTAACAACATGTAAGGAAAAGAAAGGGACATGAGCAGGACATATAATGAGAATGACAAATAATAGATGGACACCAAGAATAAGAGAATGGGTTCCTAGAGATTGTAGAAGCAAGGGAAGGAAGAGAAGACGATGGATTGACGAACTAAGAAAGTTTCCAGGTGTGGACTGGCAAACAGACCATAAACAGACGCAAGTGGAAGGACATGTCTGAGGTCTTTGTTCTGCAGTGTACTAGTAACGGCTGAAGATGATGATATGAAGTTTGAGAGTTATGGAGTTTGTATTCTAAGAAGTTATTAAATGAAAAAGATAAAGGAGAGGAAGAAGTGATTCTTCATAGATGGAAATTAAGGGAGATAAAACAAATCTCATAAATGGAGAGGCAGTCGAGTTGCTTATGTTGCAATTAATGGATTACTGATAGAGAATATTGAAATTCTTTTGATAATCAGTAAAATATATTGAAAGTATTTGCTAGAAGAGAAAGATGAAAAGTAAATATGAAGAAGGATAAGGTCATATGGGTGAATAATCTCCATAATGATTGAATATTGAATGTTAATGGACAATAGTAAAAGTCATATGGTAAATTGTAATATGGATTTGATGATAAATCACATCGACGTTAGTGAGATGTGAGAAGAGTTCAGTGACGGAACTGGAAAGTTTGGGTGAAATGATATGAGACATTTAGCACTTATGGAAGCAATATTAAGATTAGATTACGAAAGAAAGACACAAAAGTTGAAGCTCTGAGATGAAGTATTATGTAGCCATTTTGTGGAATGGGGTAGGGGTTAAAAAGGACTACGATGGTGAAAAATGTTCAGATACAAGAGGTAAAAGTTTGTGCATGGAAAAAAAAAGAAAGGGGGATGAAGTTGAAAAAACATTATTATTATTATTATTATTATTATTATTATTATTATTATTATTATTATTATTATTATTAGCTAAGCTACATAACTAGTTGGAAAAGCCAGAGGCTATAAAGACAAGGTCTCTAATAGAGAAAATAGCCAAGTGAAGAAAGGTAATAAGGAGACAAAGAGAATAGTTTGCCTGAGTGTACCCTCAAGCAAGAGAAATCTAACCCAAGAGAGCGGAAGCCCAAGACAAGAGATTAATAGTTGGATTTTGGAGTGTCCTCCTTGATCTGCTTACCACACCTGAAGTCGCTCTACTACTACTACCAAATGTAAAGTAGCCACAGAACAATTACTGTGCAATGCAATTTTTTTTTATTTTATCTTTTATTTTAGTGTTGTCAGGTCCATGACGAAAGTGAAGAATGTATAAAGAAAACCCAGACTATTAGGTGTATGTGTAGGCAAAAGGAAAACTGAGTCGTAACCAGAAAGGGATCCAAAGTAGTACTATCTGGCCAATCAGAAGGACCCAATAATTTTCTTGCGGAAGTATTTCATCTGGTGGCTAGTTTAAAATATGAGTGGCAGGGGCAAGCGACAGTGACAATGCCCTATTAAGCAGGACAATGTCCTAGAGACTGACTACATCACATATGATCAGCACCAAAGTCTCCTCTCCACCCAAGCTAGGACCAAGGAGGGCCAGGCAATGGCTTCTGATGACTCAGCAGATAGACCTATAGGCTCCCACAAACCCCCCATCCTTAGCTTGCAAGGATGGTGAGGTTGCAGTGACAAAGAAGCTTATGAGTTTGAGCGGGACTCGAACCCCAGTCTGGCAATCACCAGGGAAGGACGCTACCACCAGGTCACTACAAGCCTAGTGCTGGTAAGATAGTGATGAAAAAGTCCTAAGGTAGCTGGGTGGTTAGCAGAAAAGATATACTGAGGACGAGAGATTGAGATGTACAGGAAGCAGGGGCGTGACCAAAGACTCTATAAGATGAATAGATGACAGGAAGATATTTTGTGCCCTGACTACATTGATTATTAAGACGTGGTATAAAAAAAATACATATCCTAGAAAACAAAAGAGTTCGTTTTAAGATCTCTTTACACGTGTTCATTTAGTCATTTTATAATGGAAATAAACGTATAATAATAATTATTATTATCATTATTATTATTATTATTATTATTATTATTATCATTATTATTATTATTATTATTATTATTCACTTACCAATAGGTCTTCTTAGGATACGTACACAATTCCAATCGCCCCTCCTCCTCCTCCTCTTCCTCCTCCTCTCTCTCTCTCTCTCTCTCTCTCTCTGATTTATTGGAGAATGGGTCGCGTAACCTTCTCACTAAGAGATCGTTAGCCATGACAGAGCTGCCTCATTTGTCGTGTTATTATTTTTCTTCTTTATTTTTTTTTCCTCTCAGGGAGGGGGCCACCTCGAATTAATAAGTGATGGAGGAATGGCCCCTGCCATTCCTGCTGGATAAATCGGGTCGAATACATCGAAGGAAATAAATGGAAAGAGATGAGGATCCTGAAGGGGAACTCTCAGTCACTGTGCTCCAAAAGAGGCGCTCTCGGAGACCTTACTCTGAGGATGAGAATTGCAAAGGGGGCCAAGGGGCCTTTGGGGAAAGAACTAAAGGGATCCCCTTTTACGTAACTTAGCCTCCTAGATAGCAGTAATAAATCCAAGGCTTTTGTGTCATAGGTAGTTATATCTCTACACGATGGATTTGTGCCAATGGATATAACAGTATCTCCTGGAGGAGCCCATAGAAGGGAGAAACGGGAGGGGAGGCAAAATACATCCGACAAAGAAATATAGTCCCATTCGGATGTTGAAATAGAAAAGAGGTCGACGGTAAACAGGGTATTTTGACAAGCCAATTTTCCACTTCATCTTTATCCTTTGAATGCGATGTACAACAGACCGACATCTCTTTTATCAATGCACTTTCTTGGGTTAGAGTTCTCTTGCTTGTGGGTACACTCGGGCACACTATTCTGTCTTATTTCTCTACCTCTTGTTTTGTTAAAGTTTTCATATTCTATATAGGAGATATTTATTTTAATGTTGTTTAAAACATTTTATTTTTCCTCGTTTCCTTTCCCTCACTGAGCTATTTTCCCTGTTGGAGCCACTGGGCTTATAGCATCCTGCTTTTCCAACTAGGGTTGTAGCTTAGCAAATAATAATAACAATAATAATAATAATAATAATAATAATAATAATAATACAGGATGGGACTATAGAAAAGGAAACATTTACTGTAGTGTAACACTCTTCAGAACATATTCCATGAAGATATTACAATGTTTGAACTTAGTGAATTTAAAGGTTTAAAGCCACTCACCAATGGCAGAGGAAAATGCACTAGAGACTGTCGATTATATATATATATATATATATATATATATATATATATATATATATATATATATATATATATATATATATATATAATCTGCGGCCAAGCTTGGGTGGAGAGGGGGCTTGGGCTAGGGCATTGTCTTGCTCGATAGGGCAATATCACTGTCCCTTGCCTCTGCCAGAAATTTATAATCATTATCATTGTTATTACTAGCCAAGCTACACCCTAGTTAGAAAAGCAAGATGCTATAAGCCCAAGGGCTCCAATAGGGAAAAATAGCCCAGTGAGGTAAGGAAATAAGGAAATAAATGATGAGAACAAATTAACAATAAATCATTCTAAAAACAGTAACACAGCCAAAACATATATGTCATATATAAACTATAAAAAGACTCATGTCAGCCTGGTCAACATAAAACCATTTGCTCCAACTTTGATCTTTTGAAGTTCTACTGATTCAACTACCCGATTAGGAAGATCATTCCACAACTTGGTAACAGCTGGAATAAAATTATTAATATTATTATTATTACAAGCTAGGCCACAACCCTTGTTGGAAAAGCAAGATGCTACAAGCCCAAGGGCTCCAACAGGGAAAATAATCCAGAGAAAAGGAAACAAGGAAATAAATTACAAGAAAAGAATAAACAAAATCAAATATATCAAGATAAGTAACAACATTAAACCACATCCTTCACATATAATTAGTTCTAAATAATTTAGAATTATAAATCAATTACTGAAACATGAGACAGCCCCATAATTCAATAAAGATGATGTTTTCAATCTATATAACTTTTTAAACACTCCCCCATTTTTGGTGACATCTCCGTCGATGTTATACAATCACAACCTTTGACAATTACGAGTGTTCTAGCTAAACGATGTTTGTTCCGTTTCGGTAAATATCAATTAAAGGAAGTCAGATGATTTACCTGTGATATACTTTAAATTGAAATAATATAATTAGCATCCCTTTAAAATATCAGTTTAAGACACCCAAGAAGATTTACCTGCGAAATACTTTATATTAAAATAACATAATTCGCACCCCTTCCGGTAAATAGCAGTTTAAGGCAACCAAGGTGATTTACCTGTGAGATATTCTAAATTAAAATAACATAATCAGCATCTCTTCCGGTAAATATCAGTCTAAAGGTGCTAATGTGATTTACCTATGAGATAATTCAGATTAAAATATCATAATTAGCATCCATTTCGGTAAATATCAGTTTAAGGCAGCCAAGGTGATTTACCTGTGAGATACTTTGAATTAAAATAATATAATCTGCATCCCTTTCGGTAAATATCAGTTTAAGGCAACCAAGGTGATTTATCAGTGAACTATTCTAAATTAAAATAATATAATTAGCATCCCTTTCGGTAAATATCAGTTTAAGGCAGCCAAGAAGATTTACCTGAGCGCAACTTTAAAATAGATAAATAGAATTCGCAGGAACATCAATCATGTAAATAAAAGGATTCGAAAAAGTATTTCATAAATGCTAAAATCTAAAACGACTCTAATTCCAGTGAATCTTAATAACAGAATACTATTTTGGCGAAGAAAGAAGATAAAAGATAATACAAAAAAAGCCGGCTAATCTTCCTTCGCATTTACGAGAATAAAAATGAAATTCTCATGCAGAAATATTAAGAACTCGTACTCCAAATGTTTTCCTGGGCGCAAAAGAATTTTAAACATTCAGTTTGTAGCTTCATTAAAGCAGCATTCTTATGCTGGGAGAAGTTGAATAAATGAATTAAAATCCGGCTTCTATATTCGCAATGTTTCAGCGCAAGTTTCTCGTTGGATAAATGCAAGATTTATACTTCTGAAATGATTTCGGATCCGATATTTCTTTTTTTTTTGGGGGGGGGGAGGGTAGGATTTTTTGGAGTTTACTAAATGTCTATGACAATAAAATAGGATTGAAATACTCATTTACATTGATACACACTTCGGATCCAAGACTTTTTTTTTTTGGGGGGGGGGGGATTCACTAAATCTCTACAATAAAATACGATTAAAATTATTATTACATTCATACACATTTCAGATCCAAGACCTTTTTTTGGAATTTACTAAATATCTACGTCAATAAAACCGGATTGAAATAATCATTCACATTGAAACACGCATTTTGAAGCCTTTCGCTTTTAAATGGAAAGGGGGGGGGGGCCTCCAGAAAAAAAAAATATGCTTCAGGCTTTATCAGTAATGTTTTTGGGGATGAAGGAGTCGGACCCACTTTATCCCCCAGTGTGATTGCGACTCTTCATAATGGCTCACCAGCTAATCATAAATTTCACTGCTACGGGATGTGGTGGCCTATTGGACACATCCCTACCGGAATGGGGCGCTCAAGCTCGATAGTTTTCTTGGTGTCTGCAACCTCACCATCCTTGTGTACACATGACAACAGTAAGATGACCGAACAATTCTTCTTCACTAAAGGGGTTAACTACTGCACTGTATTTGTTCAGTGGCTACTTCTCACAGCCTCAAAAGGCCCCAGTGCCGAGCTATAGGGCCTAATCAAATGTAAAGTTACAATAACTTATGAGCTAAGGATGGGGAGGGGGGTTTGTGGGAGCCTATAGATTACCTGCTGACTCATCAGTAGCCATTGCTTGACCCACCCTGGCCCTAGCTTAGGCGCTGATCATTTGGATATATGGTCTGGCTAAGGTATTGTCCTGCAAGCTAAGGTATTGCCTCTGCCCTTCATGAGCGGTCTTTAATCCTTTAGGTCGACAGAGGATCCACGGGAATTGAATATCATCATCATCATCATGATTATAAAATATTATCATCATTATTATCATTATCATATGCTAATCTACAACCATAGTTGTAAAAGCAAGATGCTATAAGCCTAAGGGCTCCATTAGGGAAAATAGCCCAATGAGAAAAGGAAATCAGGAAATTAATAAACTACATTTGAATTAGTCAACAGCTAAAATAAAATACTTTAAGAACAGTAACAACATGAAAATATATCTTTTATAAGTAAATTAAAAAACTTTACACAACAAGGGGATGAAAAATAAAATAGAATGGTGTGCCCAAGTACACCCTCAAGCAAGAGAACTCTAACCCAAGACCAGGGTACAGAGGCTATGGCACTAGCCAACATTAAAGAACAATGGTTTGATTTTGAAGTGTCCTTCTCCTAGAAGAGCTGATTGCCAGATTTAGAGAATAGGAAGATAGATACAAGACGTATATATCCACTAAACCTAGTGAAAAAGGGGTCAAACTAAATTTAATTATATCAAATTTCTTTTCAGGTCATGTCATGAGAAGAGATGAACAGTGTATTGGGAGGAGAGTGATGGAAATGGAGGTACAGGGAACGAGAAGGAGAGCGAGACCAAAGCGAAGGTGGGTTGGCTGTATCAAGGATGACCTTCGATCAAAGGGATTAACCGGTGATGAGGTGTGGGACAGAGGTAGATGGAGAAAGCTGACCAGAAACATCGACCCCACATAGAAGTGGGAAAAGATGTAGACAAAGAAGAATCAGTGTACTTGTAATTTGATGTACTTTATCAAAAACGTTATAGATTCATACTTAGGTCATACCCATCGTGATTACCAAGCTTGGCCAGATTTAGTAGAGTGGTTTTTGAGTAAATTTGCCGAAAAAAAAAAAAAGCTAACAGACAAACTGGAGTGATTACATACCTTACGCAAAATCCTTAATTTGGACGAAGGCAATAACAACTAAGTAAAAAGTACCGCATAATTAGCTAGAAAGTACAAAATGACCTTCAAGTACCATCTTGGGAATAACCGTAAGATTTAAATTGTTATTGTTTTAATCATTTTGAATGTCAGTTCTCATACGCTTTCTGATTTCACAAGTTAGCATTTTACCTTTTAATATATATGACTAACAAGTCAACAAGATATGGGATCATATAAGCATGCATATATGGTGATCTATGGATATATAGATATAGAAATGTTTATTTCATTCACAGTTGTCATTCAAATTATTGTTATTCATTCGACTCACTAAACCATGTATATTATATGATTTTTATTTCCTTCCTGACAGGGCAAAATAAATAACATTCCGACTTCACTGCAACCAGCCACAAACATTTTTAAAAGATTATTTATCCCAACTGAAAGCTACATTTTCTACATATATTTTTTTTATTCAAATACTATTTCACCCCAAAACGAATTAAATGAATGATACGTCACACCGCTATTCTAAGCCTATATATATATATATATATATATATATATATATATATATATATATATGTATATATATATGTATATAT
>NC_090759.1:33732054-33744554 GCF_036898095.1 Palaemon carinicauda
AAGTGAGGGGGTGGAGTGGAAAGTGAAGGGGCAGAGTGGAAAATGAGGGGGTATAGTGGAAAGTGAGGGTATAGAGTGGAAAGTGAGGGTATAGAGTGGAAAGTGAGGGGGTTTAGCGAAAAGTGGGGGGGGGTGAAGTGGATAGTGAGAGGGTGGAGTGGATAGTGAGAGGGTGGAGTGGATAGTGAGGGGGTGGAGTGGAAAGTGAGGGGGTGGAGTCAAAAGTTTGGGGTGGAGTGGAAAGTGAAAGGGTGGAGTGGAAAATGAGGAGGTGGAGTGGAAAGTGAGGGGGTGGTGTGGAAAGTGAAGGGGTGGAGTGGAAAGTGAGGGTATGGAGTCTAAAGTGAGGGGTGGAGTGGAAAGTGAAGGGGTGGAGTGGATAGTGAAGGGGTGGAGTGGAAAATGAGGGTATGGAGTCTAAAGTTTGGGGTGGAGTGGAAAGTGAAGGGGTGGAGTGGAAAGTGAGGAGATGGAGTAGAAAGTGAGGGGGTGGTGTAGAAAGTGAAGGGGTGGAGTGGAAAGTGAGGGTGTGGAGTCCAAAGTGAGGGGTGGAGTGGAAAGTGAAGGGGTGGAGTGGAAAGTGAGGGGGTGGAGTGGAAAGTGAGGGGGTGGAGTGGAAAGTGAGGGGGTGGTGTGGAAAGTGAAGGGACAGAGTGGAAAATAAGGGGGCATAGTGGAAAGTGAGGGTATAGAGTGGAAAGTGAGGGGGTGGAGTGGAAAGTGAAGGGGCAGAGTGGAAAATAAGGGGGCATAGTGGAAAGTGAGGGTATAGAGTGGAAAGTGAGGGGGTGGTGTGGAAAGTGAAGGGGTGGAGTGGAAAGTGAGGGTATGGAGTCTAAAGTGAGGGGTGGAGTGGAAAGTGAAGGGGTGGAGTGGAAATGGAGGGGGCAGAGTGGAAAGTGAGGGGTGGAGTGGAAAGTGAGGGGTGGAGTGGATGGTGAGGGGTTGGAGTGGATAGTGAGGGGGTGGAGTCTAAAGTTTGGGGTGAAGTGGAAAGTGAAGGGGTGGAGTGGAAATTGAGGGGGTGGTGTGGAAAGTGAAGGGGTGGAGTGGAAAGTGACGGTATGGAGTCTAAAGTGAGGGGTGGAGTGGAAAGTGAAGGGATGGAGTGGAAAGTGAGGGGGTGGAGTCTAAAGTGATGGGTGGAGTGGAAAGAGAGGGGGGAGTGGGAAGTGAGGGGGTGGAGTGGAAAGTGAGGGGGTGGAGTGGAAAGTGAGGGGGCGGAATGGAAAGTGAGGGGGTGGAGTGGAAAGTGAGAGGGTGGAGTGTGGAAAGTGAGAGTGAGGGGGTGGAGTGTGGAAAGTGAGGGGGTGGAGTGGAAAGTGATGGGGTGGAGTGGAAAGTGGTTATGGAGTGGAAAGTGAGGGGGTGGAGTGGAAAGTGGTTATGGAGTGGAAAGTGAGGGGGTGGAGTGGAAAGAGGGGGTGGAGTGGAAAGAGGGGGTGGAGTGGGCGGATTGGAGAGTGAGGGGGCGGAGTGGAAAGTGAGGGGGTGGAGTGGAAAGTGACCTGGAGTAAAAAGTGAGGGGGTGGAGTGGAAAGTGACCTGGAGTAAAAAGTGAGGGGGTGGAGTAAAAAGTGAAGGGATGGAGTCTAAAGTGAGGGGTGGGGTGGAAAGTGAGGATGTGGAGACAAAGATGAAGGGTGGAGTGGAAAGTGACGTGGAATAGAAAGCGAGGAGGTGGAGTCTAAAGTGAGGGGTGGAGTGGAAAGTGACGGGGAGTGGAAAGTGAGGGGGTGGAGTGGAAAGTGAGAGGGTGGAGTGTGGAAAGTGAGAGTGAGGAGGTGGAGTGTGGAAAGTGAGGGGGTGGAGTGGAAAGTGATGGGGTGGAGTGGAAAGTGGTAATGGAGTGGTAAGTGATGGGGTGGAGTGGAAAGTGGTTATGGAGTGGAAAGTGAGGGGGTGGAGTGGAAAGAGGGGGCGGAGTGGAAAGTGAGTGGGCGGAGTGGAAAGTGAGGGGGCGGAGTGGAAAGTGAGGGGGTGGAGTGGAAAGTGACCTGGAGTAAAAAGTGAGGGGGTGGAGTGGAAAGTGAGGGGGTGGAGTAAAAAGTGAAGGGGTGGAGTCTAAAATGAGGGGTGGGGTGGAAAGTGAGGGTGTGGAGACAAAAGTGAAGGGTGGAGTGGAAAGTGACATGGAATGGAAAGCGAGGAGGTGGAGTCTAAAGTGAAGGGTGGAGTGGAAAGTGACGTGGAATGGAAAGTGACGTGGAATGGAAAGCGAGGAGGTGGAGTGTAAAGTGAGGGGTGGAGTGGAAAGTGACGTGGAGTGGAAAGTGAGGGGGTGGAGTCTAAAGTGAGGGGTGGAGTGGAAAGTGAGGGGTGGAGTGGAAAGTGAGGGGGTGTAGTCTGAAGTGAGGGGGTGTAGTCTAAAGTGAGGGGGTGGAGTGGAAAGTGACGTGGAGTGGAAAGTGGCGTGGAGTGGAAAATGAGGGGGTGGAGTGGAAAGTGAGAGGGTGGAGTGTGGAAAGTGAGAGTGAGGGGGTGGAGTGTGGAAAGTGAGGGGGTGAAGTGGAAAGTGATGGGGTGGAGTGGAAAGTGGTTATGGAGTGGAAAGTGATGGGGTGGAGTGGAAAGTGGTTATGGAGTGGAAAGTGAGGGGGTGGAGTGGAAAGAGGGGGTGGAGTGGAAAGTGAGTGGGCGGAGTGAAAAGTGAGGGGGCGGAGTGGAAAGTGAGGGGGTGGAGTGGAAAGTGACCTGGAGTAAAAAGTGAGGGGGTGGAGTGGAAAGTGAGGGGGTGGAGTAAGAAGTGAAGGGGTGGAGTCTAAAGTGAGGGGTGGGGTGGAAAGTGAGGGTGTGGAGACGAAAGTGAAGGGTGGAGTGGAAAGTGACGTGGAATTGAAAGCGAGGAGGTGGAGTCTAAAGTGAGGGGTGGAGTGGAAAGTGACGTGGAGTGGAAAGTGAGGGGGTGGAGTCTAAAGTGAGGGGTGGAGTGGAAAGTGAGGGGTGGAGTGGAAAGTGAGGGCTGGAGGGGAAAGTGAGGGGGAGAGTCTAAAGGTAGGGGGTGGAAGGGAAAGTGAGGGGGTGGAAGGGAAAGTGAGGGGGTGGAGGGGAAGCTGAGGAGGTGGAGGGAAGAGTGAGGGGGGGAGTGAAAAGTCAGGGGGCGGAGTCTAAAGTGATGGGGCGGAGTGGGAAGTGAGGGAAAGAGTCTAAAGTAAGGGGATGGAGGGGAAAATGAGTAGGTGGAGGGGAAAGTGAGGGGGCGAGTTTAAAGTGAGGGAATGGTGGGGAAAGAGAGGGGATGGAGTGGAAAATGAAGGGGTGGAGAGGAAAGTGAAGGGGTGGAGGGGAAAGTGAGGGGGTGGAGGGAAGAGTGAGGGGTGGAGTGGAAAGTGAGGGGGCAGAGGGGAAAGTTGCAATCCAACCGTGGTGCTGATCTCCCAGGACTCTGTCTGGTCGTTACTGAAAGGAGTGGGAAGTGAGGGTGTGGAGTGGGAAGTGAGGGTGTGGAGTGGGAAGTGAGGGGGGAAGTGGGAAGTGAGGAAGGAAGTGGGAAGTGAGGGGTGGGGTGGGAAGTGAGGGTGTGGAGAGAGAAGTGAGGGTGGTGTGGAAAGTGATGGTGTGGCGGGGGAAGTGAGGGGTGAAGTGGGATGTAAAGGGTGAAGTGGGAAGTGAGGGTGTGGGGTGGGAAGTGAGGGTGGAGTAGGAAGTGAGGGTGGAATGGAAAGTGAGAGAGCGGAGTGGAAAGTGAGGGGATAGAGTGGAAAGTGAGGGAATAAAAGGGTGGAGTGGAAAGTGAAGGAGTAAAGGGGTGGAGTGGAAAGTGAGAGAGCGGAGTGGAAAGTGAAGGGGTGGAGTGGAAAGTGAGTGAGTAAAGGGGTGGAGTGGAAAGTGAGAGAGCGGAGTGGAAAGTGAGAGAGCGGAGTGGAAAGTGAGGGAGTAAAGGGGTGGAGTGGAAAGCGAGGGGGTGGAGTGGAAAGCAAGGGGGTGGAGTGGGAAGTGAGGGGGAGGTGTGGAAAGTGAGGGGGAGGTGTGGAAAGTGAGGGGGAGGTGTAGAAAGTGAGGGGGCAGAGTGGAAAATGAGGGGGTATAGTGGAAAGTGAGGGTATAGAGTGGAAAGTGAGGGGGTTTAGCGAAAAGTGGGGGGGTGAAGTGGATAGTGAGAGGGTGGAGTGGATAGTGAGAGGGTGGAGTGGATAGTGAGGGGGTGGAGTGGAATGTGAGGGGGTGGAGTGGAAAGTGAGGGTATGGAGTCTAAAGTTTGGGGTGGAGTGGAAAGTGAAGGGGTGGAGTGGAAAGTGAGGAGATGGAGTGGAAAGTGAGGGGGTGGTGTAGAAAGTGAAGGGGTGGAGTGGAAAGTGAGGGTGTGGAGTCCAAAGTGAGGGGTGGAGTGGAAAATGAAGGGGTGGAGTGGAAAGTGAAGGGGTGGAGTGGAAAGTGAGGGGTGGAGTGGAAAGCGAGGGGGTGGAGTGGAAAGTGAGGGGGTGGAGTGGAAAGTGAGGGGGTGGAGTGGAAAGTGAGGGGTGGTGTGGAAAGTGAAGGGACAGAGTGGAAAATAAGGGGGCATAGTGGAAAGTGAGGGTATAGAGTGGAAAGTGAGGGGGTGGAGTGGAAAGTGAAGGGGCAGAGTGGAAAATAAGGGGGCATAGTGGAAAGTGAGGGTATAGAGTGGAAAGTGAGGGGGTGGTGTGGAAAGTGAAGGGGTGGAGTGGAAAGTGAGGGTATGGAGTCTAAAGTGAGGGGTGGAGTGGAAAGTGAAGGGGTGGAGTGGAAATGGAGGGGGCAGAGTGGAAAGTGAGGGGTGGAGTGGAAAGTGAGGGGTGGAGTGGATGGTGAGGGGTTGGAGTGGATAGTGAGGGGGTGGAGTCTAAAGTTTGGGGTGAAGTGGAAAGTGAAGGGGTGGAGTGGAAATTGAGGGGGTGGTGTGGAAAGTGAAGGGGTGGAGTGGAAAGTGACGGTATGGAGTCTAAAGTGAGGGGTGGAGTGGAAATTGAAGGGATGGAGTGGAAAGTGAGGGGTTGGAGTCTAAAGTGACAGGTGGAGTGGAAAGAGAGGGGGGAGTGGGAAGTGAGGGGGTGGAGTGGAAAGTGAGGGGTGGAGTGGAAAGTGAGGGGTGGAGTGGAAAGTGAGGGGGTGGAGTGGAAAGTGAGAGGGTGGAGTGTGGAAAGTGAGAGTGAGGGGGTGGAGTGTGGAAAGTGAGGGGGTGGAGTGGAAAGTGATGGGGTGGAGTGGAAAGTGGTTATGGAGTGGAAAGTGAGGGGGTGGAGTGGAAAGTGGTTATGGAGTGGAAAGTGAAGGGGTGGAGTGGAAAGAGGGGGTGGAGTGGAAAGAGCGGGTGGAGTGGGCGGAGTGGAGAGTGAGGGGGCGGAGTGGAAAGTGAGGGGGTGGAGTGGAAAGTGACCTGGAGTAAAAAGTGCGGGGGTGGAGTGGAAAGTGACCTGGAGTAAAAAGTGAGGGGGTGGAGTAAAAAGTGAAGGGATGGAGTCTAAAGTGAGGGGTGGGGTGGAAAGTGAGGGTGTGGAGACAAAAATGAAGGGTGGAGTGGAAAGTGACGTGGAATGGAAAGCGAGGAGGTGGAGTCTAAAGTGAGGGGTGGAGTGTAAAATGACGTGGAGTGGAAAGTGAGGGGTTGGAGTGGAAAGTGAGAGGGTGGAGTGTGGAAAGTGAGAGTGAGGGGGTGGAGTGTGGAAAGTGAGGGGGTGGAGTGGAAAGTGATGGGGTGGAGTGGAAAGTGGTTATGGAGTGGTAAGTGATGGGGTGGAGTGGAAAGTGGTTATGGAGTGGAAAGTGAGGGGGTGGAGTGGAAAGACGGGGCGGAGTGGAAAGTGAGGGGGCAGAGTGGAGAGTGAGGGGGCGGAGTGGAAAGTGAGGGGGTGGAGTGGAAAGTGACCTGGAGTAAAAAGTGAGGGGGTGGAGTGGAAAGTGAGGGGGTGGAGTAAAAAGTGAAGGGGTGGAGTGGAAAGTGAGGGGGTGGAGTGGAAAGTGACCTGGAGTAAAAAGTGAGAGGGTGGAGTGGAAAGTGAGGGGGTGGAGTAAGAAGTGAAGGGGTGGAGTCTAAAGTGAGGGGTGGGGTGGAAAGTGAGGGTGTGGAGACAAAAGTGAAGGGTGCAGTGGAAAGTGACTTGGAATGGAAAGAGAGGAGGTGGAGTCTAAAGTGACGGGTGGAGTGGAAAGTGACGTGGAGTGGAAAGTGAGGGGGTGGAGTCTAAAGTGAGGGGTGGAGTGGAAAGTGAGGGGTGGAGTGGAAAGTGAGGGGTGGAGTGGAAAGTGAGGGGGTGCAGTCTTAAGTGAGGGGGTGTAGTCTAAAGTGAGGGGGTGGAGTGGAAAGTGAGGGCTGGAGGGGAAAGTGAGGGGGAGAGTCTAAAGGTAGGGGGTGGAAGGGAAAGTGAGGGGGTGGAAGGGAAAGTGAGGGGGTGGAGGGGAAGCTGAGGAGGTGGAGGGAAGAGTGAGGGGGTGGAGTGAAAAGTCAGGGGGTGGAGTCTAAAGTGATGGGGCGGAGTGGGAAGTGAGGGAGAGAGTCTAAAGTAAGGGGATGGAGTGGAAAGTGATGGGGCAGAGTGGGAAGTGAGGGGGCGAGTTTAAAGTGAGGGGATGGAGGGGAAAGAGAGGGGATGGAGTGGAAAGTGAAGGGGTGGAGAGAAGAGTGAGGGGGCGGAGGGGAAAGTGAGGGGGTGAGTCTATGGTGAGGGGATGAAGGAGAAAGAGAGGGGATGGAGTGGAAAGTGAGGGGGTGGAGGGAAGAGTGAGGGGGCGGAGGGGAAAGTGATGGGGCGGAGGGGAAAGTGAGGGGGTGAGTCTATGGTGAGGGGATGAAGGAGAAAGAGAGGGGATGGAGTGGAAAGTGAGGGGGTGGAGTTGAAAGTGATGGGTGTAGTTGAAAGTGATGGGTGGAGTGGTAAGAACAATAACATTAAAACAAATCTTTCATATATAAACTACAAAAACTTCAAAATAACATGAGGAAGAAAAACCAGATAGAATAGTGTACCCTCATGCAAGAGATCTGTAAACCAATACAGTGGAAGATCATGGTACAGAGGCTACGGCACTACCCAAGACTAGAGAACAATGGTTTGATTTTGGAGTGTCCTTCTCCTAGAAGAGCTGTTTGCCATTGCCAAAGAGTCTAGTCTAGCCTCATCAAGAGGAATGTAGCCATTGAACAATTACAGTGCTGTAGCTAACCTCTTGAGAGAAGAAGAATTGTTTGGTAATTTCAGTGTTGTCAACTGTATGAGGAAAGAGGAGAATGTGTTAAGAATAGGCCAGACTATTCTGTGTGTGTTTCGGCACAGATAAAATGAACCGTAACCAAAGAGAGGGATCCAATGTAGTGCTGTTTAGCCAGTCAAAGGACCCAATACCCCTAGCGGTAGTATCTCAACGGGTGGCTGGTGCCTTGGCCAACCTACTACCTATAAGAAGGCATTGTTGTAAGAATTCACTGACAGAGAGAGAGAGAGAGAGAGAGAGAGAGAGAGAGACTTTATATGGTCTTGTATTTGAACATGTTATGAACGAACCACCTTCTGAGATTCAGATTCAGATCAAGAGGCCTAAACCGTTGGGATCCTTCAAAGCATTCTAATATCGCAATACCGTTTCAAGTAGGCCTACTTCATCCCTGTTATCCACAATAAAGCCACGCTTCGAAGCTCTATCCATCCATTCCTCTCTTCTTGGAATCATCTCTATTAATTTCCTGTTTCCTGCGCTTTTCCTCTCGCCAGGATTATATCTTATATTTAAAAAAAATACCTTGTAATCTCAAGAATGAAAATTACATTATTTAGATTAAATATACGGATGTAAGAGCCCGTGTCTTGCTATAGGCAAGGCGATCTTAAACGAACGAATGATATACGGGTTTAAGCTATATAGGCCAGCTTTATGGCCTAAAGCCATTTAAAGCTGAAGTGTACCTAGGGTAAAACACCTAGATTTAAACAGAGGTAAAATTAAAAAAATACAATTGCTTGGACAGCCAGACTGAGACATTACATCATTTGTAATTGTAAATCAATTGATATGCTATTGAATATCTCGTCACACAAACAAACGAATAAGCCACCTCAATAAAGCTAACTATCGTTTTCTATATCTCATATTTAGTGAGACCGACGATGATGAAGTAAAATTCATAAACTAGACATTTGAAACATAATACAGATAATCGAAGTTATCCTCCAGAGTATCACTATAGCATTTAACCTAGAATTGAGTGGAAGAAAGAGTAGGTGGTAGGTCAATGGAACCTTAGTTTTTTGGGCACGGGTTCGATTCCCTATTAACATAAAGTTGATTCCCCATTGGGTTTCTGATCCCGAGGCAGAGAGATTCCTATATTAAGAAATATTTATGTCTTAAATGTATATAAATACATATATACATACATACATACATACATACATACATACATACATATATATATATTTATATATATAATTATATAATTATATATAATTATCTATATATATATTGTACGTGCATATAAATTTATACATATATATATATATATATATATATAAATATATATATATATATATATATATATATATAAATATATATATATATATTTATATATATATATAAATACACACACACACATATATATATATATATATATATATATATATATTATATATATACACAGTATATATATATATATATATATATATATATATATATATATATATATATATATATATATATATGTTTATGTAAGGACTTGATTACATTATGTTCAGACATTTTTAACTCTCTCTCTCTCTCTCTCTCTCTCTCTCTCTCTCTCTCTCTCTCTCTCTCTCAATCGCAGACAAGCGTATATACACAGGCATTCATTTTCCGTCGCTTTTCACAATTCTACTTCCTCAAGAGATATCTGCTGGCGGAATATCGGCTTGCTATCACGCTCACATCAGGAGGGAAATACTTTTATTTGTTCAGGAAAATTCGGATTTCCAGACGTAAAATATTTTGGAAATGTGCAAAGGATCGTCGCGTGGGGGGAAAAATATGGAAATATAGAGAGGGGGAAGAGTTTGGATCTAAGGAGAAATCGGATATAGATGTTCTAGATTTGAATATGACTCGCTCTGGAATAATGTGAGATATAGGTTATATGGATGACACTTTTAAGGAATAATACGATGGGATAGATTTTGTTGCATTAAGTTGTTGATGTTATGTTGTTGTTCTGTTTGTGTACCTAAACTGTTAAAAAATTGGCCTTAATAAAACGATAAATGCCTGGCAACATTGATTCCAGGATTTTTAGTTTGGAAAACGCAAATATTGAAGTAAAGGAGTTATATTATGGTCACCAACCCGTAAAAGATATTAACAACGTTAGATAAAATTACGGTCGCCTGTATTTTACTGTAATACGGCTTAGAACAGTATAATTTTTTACGGAGTCTTCCTGTATCTTACTGAAATACGGCTTAGAACAGTAATTTTTTTTTACGGAGTCTGCCTGTATTTTACTGAAATACGGCTTAGAACAGTAATTTTTTTACGGAGTCTGCCTGTATTTTACTGAAATACGGCTTAGAACAGTATCTTTTTTTACGGAGTCTGCCTGTATTATACTGAAATACGGCTTAGAACAGTATAATATTTTACTGAGGGTTTGCCTGTATTTTACTGAAATATGGCTTAAAACAGTATATTTTCACGGAGAATTTCCGATTAAAGTTACGGTTTTTTTCCTAAGAGTACATCTTCATATGAAGATGTCGTCTTAGTAGATTTATATAGTGAGAAAAATTATGGAGATTAACATAGTACGGAATATCGTCTCTCTTTACAAAGATTTATCATAACCAAAACACCAATATGAGAATAACTCCACTACAATTACTATCAAAATAATGTCCTTAAATTCTGGATCATCACCAGAACCCCCTTTCTTAATAAATTCCCCTATGATTTTAATATGAATGAAAATGTATCAACATTCTTTCTAACGCTGCAATAATCTTTACCTTTATTATAAGTGCTACATGACCTCAAAAATCAGGTTTATCACTTTACACTACAAAGTATAACGTTAATTTTATATTCAATCTTCAAATCATTTCCAGCAATATTAGTGGCACTGAGAATAATTCGTGTGGCCAAACCAAGCCAATTTTTCATCTTCCCTATATAATGAAGAGCAAGTGTAGAACTGTCTTACAATTTTTTTGGTGTTTTGCGGAGCTAGTTAATTGTTTGGTGAACTAATCAATCTTGGGGAGGGTGAAGAGCATGTCTAAACCATCTCCATCTACCACTCACCATGATCTCATCCACGGTGACCAGTATGTTGATTTCCGGTTGTTGTTTCTTTCATTCCAGTTATTTGATTCCCGGTAAGTTTATTCCCAGTTACGGCTCAAATGGCCTATTCTTTCCACATTCTCCTCTGTCCTCATACACATGACACTACTATGATTACCAAACAATTCTTCTCTAAAGGGGTTAACTGCTACACAGTAATTGTTCAGTGGCCACTTTCCTCTTGGTAGGGGTAGAAGATACTCTTTAGCTATGGTAAGCAGCTCTTCTAAGAGAAGGACACTCCAAAATCAAACCATTGTTCACTAGTCTTGGGTAGCGCCATAGCCTCTGTACCAGGACCTTCCACTGTATTGATTTGGGTTATAAAGAAAGATGTCACAGGAATGATGAATCTTGAGTCCAACCTCATGTGATATTTCATCCACTCTTGGTAAGCAAATATTGCAACTCCTGTGGTGTTCTGCTAATTAGTAAAGCATTATCAGCACACTGTATATATATATATATATATATATATATATATATATATATATATATATATATATATATATTTACATATACAGTATAGTATATAAATATGTACAGTATATACATATATATATATATATATATATATATATATATATATATATTATGTATATATATATGTATATATATAAATATATATATATATATATATATATATATATATATATATTTATATATAAATATATTATATATATAAATATATTATATATATATATATATATATATATATATATATATACATGTATATATATATTTGCTAAGCTACAAGCCTATTTGGAAAAGCAGGATGCTATGCCCAAGAGCTCCAACAGAAAAAATAGCCCAGTGAGGAAAAAAAATGAGGAAAAATTAGAAGAGAAGTTTAAGAAAAATAATAACATTTAAATGAATCTTTCATTTACCAACTATAAAAACTTGATGATAACACGAGTATAAAACTTCAAAATAATAAGAGGAAGAGAAACCAGATAGAATAGTGTGCCCGAGTGTGCCCTTAAGCAAGAGATCTCTAACCTAAGACAGTGGAAGACCATGGAACAGAGGCTATGACACTACCCAAGACTAGAGAACATTGGTTTGATTTTGGAGTTCCTTCTCCAATAAGAGCTGTTAATCATAGCTATAGAGACTCTTTTACCTTACCCAAAAGGAAATTAGCCACTGATTTGGAGAGAGAGAGAGAGAGAGAGAGAGAGAGAGAGAGAGAGAGAGAGATCGGCGTCAAATTCTTAGTTTCAACAAGTTCGAATTTTAACCGTTGCAATACACCGCACGAATGCCACATTAAAAGACAACAGAGATACCGCAAAGATCCCCGAGAGATAAGATAAAAGAAGTATTAAATCACACGATAAGAGGACAGGACTCGGGTGTAGAGATGGAGCAGAAGACAAATTGGTAAGACGAGAAGCGAAAACAATACTGCAGGCGCTGTTCCAGATTGGTTCCTGGTGCTTTTGCAAGCGAGGGTACAGAAATAATGGAGGTTATGAGAACTATTGATGAGGAGACAGACAAGACGGTTTGTGAGAATGATGGGGGGAAAAATGGGGGAAGATGAGCCTCTTGTGGCTAGATAAAAAAGGTGGGGGAAGATGAGCCTCTTGTGGCTAGATAAAAGAAAATAGAGGAAGGGCCTCTTGTGACTAGATGAAAAAAAAAAATGGGGAAAGGTGAGCCTCTTGTGACTAGATGAAAAAAAAATGGGGAACGGTGAGCCTCTTGTGGCTAGATAAAAAAGGTGGGGGAAGATGAGCCTCTTGTGGCTAGATAAATGAAAATAGAGGAAGGGCCTCTTGTGACTAGACGAAAAAAAAATGGGGAAAGGTGAGCCTCTTGTGACTAGATGAAAAAAAATGGGGAACGGTGAGCCTATAGAGTGGCTAGATGAAAAAAAAATGGGGGAAGATGAGCCTCTTGTGGCTAGATGAAAATAAAAATGGGGGAAAATGAGCCCCTTGAGGCTAGAAGAAAAAATGGGGGAAGATGTGCCTCTTGTGGCTAGATGAAAAAATGGGGGAAGATGTGCCTCTTGTGGCTATATGAAAATATGGGGGAAGATGAGCCTCTTGTGGCTAGATTACAAATAATGGGGAAGATGAGCTGATAAAAAATAAAAATGGGGGAATATGAGCCCCTTGTAGCTACAGGAAAAATAATGGGGGAAGATGAGCCTCTTGTGGTTAGATGAAAAAGAAATGGGGAAAGAGGAGTCACTTATGGCTAGATGAATAAAAAATGGAAAAAGA
>NC_090759.1:33756303-33846303 GCF_036898095.1 Palaemon carinicauda
CTTGTAGGACTCCTGCCTAAAAGGTTCATAAGTGGGGCCCTTTTCAAGAACCTCAAACTTTGGTCTCATTCAATGCTGAAGTCAGAGTACTCACACAGGGCAGGACTGTACAATGCTCTTCACGAGCATTGCTAAATCCCACAACTAAGACAGGTCTAAGCATTTCAATCTGAAAATTGGGTCAAGGCTAAGTGATATCCTTTCGCTGCTGACACCAAAAGAAGCTTCTCTCTACACAGAAAAGCAAAGATGTCTGCAATCACTTGAATAAAGCCCTCGAAATGAAATGTACCCATTTTAAGACACCAATCAGAGAAGATAGGTAGTAGATTGGCCAAGGCACCAGCCACCCGTTGAGATACTACCGCTAGAGAGTTATGGAGTCTTTTGACTGGCCAGACGGTACTACAATGGATCCTTCTCTCTGGGTACGGTTCATTTTCCATTTGCCTACACACACACTGAATAGTCTGGCCTATTCTTTACATATACTCCTCTGTCCTCATACACCTGACAACACAGATTATCAAATAATTCTTCTTCACTCAGGGGGTTACTGCACTGTAATTGTTCAGTGGCCACTTTCCTCTTGGTAAGGGTAGAAGAGACTCTTTAGCTATGGTAAGCAGCTCTTCTAGGACACTCCAAAATCAAACCATTGTTCTCTAGTCTTGGGTAGTGCCATAACCTTTGTACCATGGTCTTCCACTGCCTTGGTTTAGAGTTTTCTTGCTTGAAGGTACACTCGAGCACACTCTTCTATCTTATTTCTCTTCCTCTTGTTTCGTTAAAGTTTTTATAGTTTATATAGGAGATATTTATTTAAATGTTGTTACTCTTCCTGAAATATTTTATTTTCCTTTTTTTCCTATCCTCACTGAGCTATTTTCCCTGATGGAGCATCCTGCTTTTCCAACTAGGGTTGTAGCTTAGCAAGTAATAATAATAATAATAATAATTATAAAGATGGCTCATTCGCCTGGTAAAGTGCTGTGGAAGACTTTCTAAGCTATGTAGACATATGCACCGTACCTTGCGACAAGCCTTTGGCTCCGAGGAGATGCTGGATAGCCTTCACACGTGAAGAGATATGTAAATATGTATTTACACATATACAGACACACACGCATGCACACACAAACAGCAACAGAAAAAACATGTCCATATATGCATGTGTATATATATATATATATATATATATATATATATATATATATACACACCCATATATATGTATATATATATCCATATATATACATATATATGCATATAAAATGTATTTATACATACACAAAGAGACACGCATGCCCACACACAAAAACATTTACACACATACACACACACACACACATATAAATAAATATATATATATATATATATATATATATACACACATACATACATACATACATATATATATATATATATATATATATACATATGTACACATATATATACACACATATATATATAATACATATATACATATATATGTATATATATATATATATACATACATACACATATATATATAATACATACATATATATATAATACATACATATATATATAATACATACATATATATAATATATACATATACATATATAAATATATATTTATATATATACATATATATATATATATATATATATATATATATATAAATGCGTGGCTGTGTGTGTGTGTGTGTGTGTGTGTGTGTGTGTGTGTGTGTGTGTGTGTGTGTGTGTGGGTGGGTGTTTCTGTGTGTGAGTGAATGCAAGTGTTTTTGCGTATGTATGAATACATACATTAGTCTTGGGTAATGCCATAGCCTCTGTACTATGGTCTTCCACTGTCTTGGGTTAAAGTTCTCTCTCGAGGGTACACTCGGGCACACATGTCTATCTAATTTCTCTTCTTCTTGTTTCGTTAGTTTTTATGCTTTATATAAGAAATATTTCTCCTAATGTTACTGTTCTTAAAACTTTTCATTCCTCACTGGGCTATTTTCCCTGTTGGAGCCCATGGGCTTATAGCATCCTGCTTTTCCAACTAGGGTTGTAGTAAGTAAGTAATAATAATAATAATAATAATAATAATAATAAATTTTCCCAAAAACCAATATGCATTTTCTCATGTCTGGGTTCCAACGGGAAAAAAATCAGTAATCTCTTGATATTTCTTTTTCTAATCTTTTATACAAATTAGTATCCTTTCCATAAATAGTAAATATAATGAGGCCCGTGGGTTAAATGTGGCCTTTCCTATTTAGCAAGAAAAATTTACGAACTGAATCAGAATTTTACATGTTTTATCCTAAATTCATTGAACCATCCACTATCTAAACAGACATCATAAATTAAAATTCATGCATAATTCTTGAAGTTAATATACCATAAACAGGAGATACTGCATATTCTTTCATTTAATTAATTACCAATGCATCAATTTGCCATATTATATTATAACGATTCAATAGCGTTACTCGTTCACTTACTTAATCATTCAGTGATCCATGTCTCTAGCTTTTTAATTTGCATAATATCCTTTCCACTGATTAACTGCTCCCAAAGAATATATTCTTTTGAAGTTCGCTATTCTTCATATCTCTAACTTCCTGGTAATTTCCCAACATTTTATCTCAAAGGCTTTTATATTTATTTTTCAATTTTAAAGTAAATTCACTATTCCTAAAAAAAGAAAAAAAAAAAAAAAAAAAAAGAGAGAGAGAGAGAGAGAGAGAGAGAGAGAGAGAGAGGAGAGAGAGAGAGAGAGAGAGAGAGAGAGAGAGAGAGAGAACCTACATTTGCGTAATGACTAGTATAATTGACAATGGTGTCACAACAAGACATTGACGGGGGAAAATTAATCTAAGCTAAGCTTGTGGATAACAATACAAGCAACATGATAATTCATAATTATCATCTCCTCCTACGGCTATTGACGCAAAGGGCCTCGGTTATCTTTCGCCAGTCGTCTCTATCTTGAGCTTTTAATTCAATACTTCTCATTCATCATCTACTTCGCGCTTCATACTCCTCAGCAATGTAGGCCTGGGTCTTCCAACTCTTCTAGAGTCTGAACGTTTGGTGAATTAATCTATCTTGGAGAGTGCGAATAGCATGCCCAACCCATCTCCATCTACCCCTCATCATTATCTCATCCACATATGGCATTCGAGCAATCTCTCTTGTAGTTTCCTTTCTCATCCTGCCCTGCCATTTAACTCCCAATATCCTTCTGAGGGCTCTGTTCTCGCATCTACTAAATCTATTGAAGATTGTTTTATTGTCACACCATGACTCATGTCCATAGAGTAACAACTGATAATTGTATTATCAAAAACGCTGATCAGTCAAAAACTTTACAATTTTAATAAATTTTTCTAATAAATATTAATATGCTATATGTTGAACATTCTAATTAGTTGGTGTATGTTTTGCAAGTCAATAAAGATGATAGCTGCTACATCACAGCATTGGGAAAATGCTTTACGAAGGTTATGAGATTATTTCATAAGATATAAGAATTCATTCACCTAAAAATAGACCTGTACAGTTAAAATATTGCAATGATGGGCACACATGGATTAACATTAATTATAAATTAATAAGTTTGGTTTTGAAGGTTGATAAGCGATACAATGAAAGTAATAAATATGAAGCTCTAATTGCTCCTCCTCCTCCTCCTCCTCCTCCTCCTCCTCCTCCTCCTCCTCCTCCTCCTCCTCCTCATCATCATCATCATCATCCTCATCATTATTATTATTATTATTATTAGTAGTAGTAGTAGTAGTATCATTATTATTATTATTGTTACTTGCTAAGCTACAATCCTAGTTGGAATAGCAGAAT
Organism: Palaemon carinicauda; assembly: GCF_036898095.1. Classification (NCBI taxonomy): domain Eukaryota; kingdom Metazoa; phylum Arthropoda; class Malacostraca; order Decapoda; family Palaemonidae; genus Palaemon; species Palaemon carinicauda. Next base: position 33,760,143 of record NC_090759.1, read on the forward strand.
TCTATAAGCCCAGGGGCTCCAACAAGGAAAATAGCCCAGTGAGGAAAGGAAAAAAAAGGAAAAATAATATATTTCAGGAGCAACAGTATCTAAATATAATTTTCATATAGAAAATAATGACCTGGAATCCTGGAATTTACAAATATCGTCATACTCTTTCATTTTCCTAGTGGAAATAGTGACAGATACTTGTACCTGTCACCATTCCTACTAGGAACATCAAAGAGTATAATGAACAACTCAAAGATTCCTGGATTTAAGGGAAACACTTCAAGTAAATCCCTTGAAAACGCGAATAAGATATAAACGGATAATGAATATAATTAATATGTCCTCGTCTGCCTTAAAATAATGATATGCAGGGACTCTTTTATACAACAAATTACTTGTGATTAGACGCGGGCAAGTCTCAGTAATACACCAATAGAATAAATAGATTATGTAACAAATTAATTTCATAAGCGCAATATCAAACCTTTATTGAAAAATAAAATCAAGCTGTTATTAGCTTGTAAAACCCTTACATCGCATTGGTTTTTGTTTTTTATAGCCTCTAATTGCTCAATATTTTTTTTTTTTTTTTGAAAATAATACCTTACCCTCAAAGTAAAAGAAAAAAATGTGGATGAAATATCACAAAAAAAGATTCAGAATTTTCATTGAGATGGGAAAAGAGAGAGAGAGAGAGAGAGAGAGAGAGAGAGAGAGGAGAGAGAGAGAGAGAGAGAGAGAGAGAGAGAGAGAGAGAGAGAGATTTTTTTAAAATAATTTTTTAAAATAATACCTTCCTCTCAATGTAAAAGTAAAATATGTGAATGAAATACCACAAAAGAAAAAGATTCAGAATTTTCATTGAGATGGGAAGAGAGAGAGAGAGAGAGAGGAGAGAGAGAGAGAGAGAGAGAGAGAGAGAGAGAGAGAGAGAGAGAGAGAGAGAGAGAGAGAGAGGGTTTTTTTTAAATACCTTCCTCTCAAAGTAAAAGAAAAAAATAGGTGGATGATATATCACAAAAAAAAGATTCAGAATTTTCATTGATATGGGAAGAGAGAGAGAGAGAGAGAGAGAGAGAGAGAGAGAGAGAGAGAGAGAGAGAGAGAGAGAGAGAGAGAGAGAGAGAGAGATTTTTTTAAAAATAATACCTTCCTCTCAAAGTAAAAGAAAAAAAATAGGTGGATGATATATATCACAAAAAAAAGATTCAGAATTTTCATTGATATGGGAAGAGAGAGAGAGAGAGAGAGAGAGAGAGAGAGAGAGAGAGAGAGAGAGAGAGAGAGAGAGAGAGAGAGGAGAGAGAGAGAGAGATTTTTTTTTAAAAATAATACCTTCCTCTCAAAGTAAAAGAAAAAAATATGTGGATGAAAAATCACCAAAAAAAGATTCAGAATTTTCATTCAGATGGGAAGAGAGAGAGAGAGAGAGAGAGAGAGAGAGAGAGAGAGAGAGAGAGAGAGAGAGAGAGAGAGTGAAAGCTACTGTTGTTCTATATCAATGTAAGAATCAGTAGGTGTTCCTATGCAGGGCAACTCAAAATATCGTATAAATCTCCTATCAAATATATTTCTAACAATTTAATTTATTCAATTTAGATAAAACAATCGCATCAATGATTACAGCTCTATCAATAAATGTGAATAAATTAATTTCTAGGGGAAAGAAAATTATTATTTTGATCTTGGGTTACATAAATACATAAATACAAACATATACATATAAACATACACATACATATATACATATATGTATAAAGTATGGATATAGCTCTATATTTATGTAGGATGTATGCATGTAGTCATACATATGTATTTATTAAATATGCATTTATATATATATATATATATATATATATATATATATATATATATATATATTTATATATATATAGTGTATATATATACAGTGTATATATATATATATATATATATATATATATATATATATATAAGTTTATAAATATCATGCATATATATTTATTGTATACATACAGTAAATATGTATGATATCTATAAACTTATATATACATATATCTACATACATATTTATATATATAAATACATAAATATATATATATATATATATATATATATATATATATATATGCATATGTATGTATGTATGTATGTATATATATATATATATATACATATATATATATATATATATATATATATAATATATATATATATATATATATATATATTCTTGCATAAGTATATCTATAACTATGTATAAAGACTACACATATATTCACATTATATATCTATACTCCTTATAAACATATATATGTATATATTTACGTGTACACGATCCGTCAAAAATGACTAATAATTATTTAAACAGATATGCCCACTCAAATTCCACCATTCTAACCCCCTCCCCCTTTCCTAAGTACAATAAGGCAGTTTCGGAAATTTGCTTGAGATTTAGGCTTCCGAGAAAAGAAATCATATTAATTATCACAATTCACTATATATATATATATATATATATATATATATATATATATATATATATATATATATAATACTGTATTCATATGTGTATCTATTGCAATATCCCCATCAGAACGAAAATGGCAACATTTCTGAAACTGTCTCAACAAGATCTAACTCAAAAATCTCTTCATAGACCAAGACACTCAAATATGACTTTCTGGTGCAATGTAAAATAGAAATAAAATCCTTCAGAACCATCAAACATACATTCGTTAAAATTTTTTGTAGTTTTGAATAACAAACCATGAATACGGCAGACTACAAAATTTACGCCGTTGTAACATTCCGAAAGATTTCAGTTCAGCTAAAATTGCAATGCAACATGACAGTTTTCTGGCGAAAACAAACTACTGCAACGAAAGCAAACCAGTGCGCGTTTCTGCAATGTTGAGTCGCATAACGAAAACTCCATTGTTTCTTATTTCCTCCAGTTCGTTTGTCGTTTGATGCCGGGTGAAGAATAGATGTTAAAAAAGGAGAACGAACTTGAATGTATATATTCTAACAGGCTGGCGAATTTATCGGCTACTTCAGGGCATGTAACACTTTTCAATAACCCAGGAAAAATGAGGTCCTCTTTCTGGTCACACTGATTTCTTTTCATACTTTTTTTACTGAATTTGTGAACCAAGAGAGCATTGGAGAGAATAATAATAATAAATCATATTTATTTAGAATCCATTAAATACAACATCATAATGAAGTCATCTTCACCAACCGCATAACAATTAACTGTTTGCAAATATTCAACTGAATAGTATCTGCCCATATTCTACGGAACAGTCAGTTGTATTTACCCATACCCTACTGCATTGTCAATTGTGTTTGCCCATATTCTGCTGAAAGTCAATTGTATTTGCCTATATCCTACTGCACTGTCAATTATTTTTGCCCATATTCTACTGAACAGTCAAGTGTGTTTGCCTATATTCTGCTGTACTGTCAACTGAGTTTGCCATAATCTACTGCTCTGTCAATTATGTTTGCCTCTATACTACTGAACAGTCAACTGCGTCTGCCCCTATTCAACTGAAAAGTCAATTGTGTTTGTCCATATTCTATTGAACAGTCAATTATATTTATCCATATCCCATTGTACTGTTAACTGTGTTTGCCCATATTCTACCGGAGAGTCAATTGTATTTACCAATTTATATATATATATATATATATATATATATATATATATATATATATATATATATATACGTATATATACATACACACACGTATATGAATTTAATCATGGCAATGAACATAAACTTCAGACCTGCATATCCATAACCTGATACGAGCTACTTCACACAGTGTTATAATTAAATTGTCGAAACATTCCAAGAACAAATATATTTTTTCACAAATCAAGTTAACACAAAAACAGAAACAGCAAGAACCACAAGCCTGTTATTTAAGAAGGTTAGCTGAATGAGTTTTACCATTTTTCCATTAAAAGAACAAATGTATCTTATCACAAATTAAGACAACAGAGAGACCTAAACTGCAAGAATTACACAAGCCTGTGATTTAAGAAGTTTAGTTCAATGACTTTTACCATTTTTCTACTAATGGTAACATTAAGCAATATGTAATTTATTTTTTTTAAACTATTTTATTCATTACTGTATAGGTTGTAGAGGCCTAATTGGTAACGTCTCGGCTTGATGATCAGCAGACGGGAGTTTGAGTCCCGCTTAAACTCATTAGTTCCTTTAATGTCTGTAACCTAAGGCTGGGGGTTTTGGGGAGAGCCTATAGGTCTACTTGCTGTCATCAGGAGCCATTACCTGGCCCTCCCTGGTCATAGCTTGAGTGGAGAGTGAGGGTTTGGGCGCTGATCATACATGCTCAGCCTCTAAGGCATTGTCCTGCTTGCTGGGGCAATGTCACTGTCCCTTTTCTCAATTGTCAAAATATTCCAAGAAAAAAATTTATTTTATTCCAAATTGAGATAAATTACACAAGCCTGATATTTAAGGTCAGGTCAGTGACTTAAAATTTTCCTAATAATAGCAATATGAAGCAGTGTTATTCACTTGCCTAATTCACTTTCTTTTACAGTTTTTTATTCAGTATTGTATAACTGATGAAATTCTTTTATCATGATCTTCTAAAATTAAGGGACCTGATCGTCTGTCCACTTACGCGCATATCAATTTCTTCCCAAGAAAACAATTCACGCCTCCGCAAAGACACTGATACTCGAAATGAACATAGGAATTTTCAGGACTATCAGGCTTTTCCTCGCTCCATTTCATCCGTTTCCTCTTCCTTAACTTTTCCATTTTCTCCCAAACTGTTTCTCCTTGGAAGCGAGTTCCCCTGTGACTAGTTCCCCGGCCCGAAACGACAAACTCATTCCAAGAAAGCGTGTTAAATCCTCCATTAGAAGAGCAGACGGGGCGGCGTAAACACTTGCAAAAAAGCATTTAAGGTTGTGGTGGCCGATGTAGTAACGTCCATGATTGCTGAACGCCATACTAAGGTTCGAGTCCCGCTCGGACTCATTAGTTTCTTTGGTCGCTGCAACCTCACCATCCTTGTCAACTAAGGATGGGGGGTTGAGGGGAGACAATAGTTTTATCTGCCGAGTCATAAGCACCCATTGCCTGGCCCTCCTTGGAACTAGCTTGGGTGGAAAGGGAGGCTTCGTGCGCGCTAATCATTTGTATATATGGTCAGTCTCTAGGACATTGTCCTGCTTGATAGGGCAATGTCACTGTCCCTTGCCTTTGCAATTCATGAGCGGCCTTTAAACCTTTAAACCTTTAAACAGCCTGTTTTCCCCCATACACTGACGTCATTCCGCTTAAGTGATTACCATCATATCGCAACAATTTAAAGGGTTTAAAGGACGCTCATGAATGGCAGAAGCAAGGGACAGTGACAGTGCCCTATCAAGCAGGACAATGCCCTAGAGACTGACCATATAATATGATCAGCGACCAAGGCCCCTCTCCACCCAAGCTAGGACCAAGGAAAGCCAGGCAATGGCTGCTGACAACTCAGGAAATAGACCTATAGGCTCCCCCAAACCCACCATCCTTAGCTCACAAGGATAGTGAGGTTACAGGGACCAAAGAAACTAACGAGTTTGAGCGGGACTCGAACCCCAGTATGGCGTTCAGCTGTCAGGGACGTTACCACATCGGCCACCACAACCCTGACGCTCTCTGTTTCTCTAATCTTCGTGTGTGAGGGTTTAAACCAGTTTCTGATTTTCGTCAAGATAAATTCAATTTTGAAAGTTTTAAACTGTATTCAAAATAGAAATTTCTTTTCTCGGTTAGTTGATCCATTCTTATTTTCATCCTTCCAAATATTTTAATTGATCCAGTTTTCCTGAAAAAAAACTCAGTTTTCCTGAAAAAACTCAGTTTTCCTGAAGAAAAAAATCAGTTTTCCTGAAAAAAAAAAAAACTCGGTTTTCCTGAAAAAAAAAAAACTGGTTCACAATGAAATGGATGTCATGCACTGATATGATCATGATGCTGACACCGTATACACTGATATAATAATAATAATAATAATAATAATAATAATAATAATAATAAGATGATGATGATATAATTTCAGGGAAGTTTTTATCATTTTTAAACGAATTGTCAAAAACCCAGACTAATTATTTTCTGTAGGCTTTTCTACCTTCTAATACCATTAACAGTACATTCGTAATACCAGACGAAGATATCACATAATGACGTCTAAGTCTTACTACCATTTTCAAGCAGAATATTAAGAAAGTGCTATTTCAAATTGAGTCATATGCCAGGACAGAGAAACTATGTTTCCGTGATTATATATGCTTCCATGTTCCGCCCTGCAAGTGTTCTTGAGTGGTGCAACAGGAAACCTTGTTGCTAATAGGTAGCTTTCCTGTCCTGTGAGGTTATCACTGCTGTTCTTGGAAGCTGTGGCGTCTTACGAAATTAGATAAGCTGAAAAGGGGCAATACATCAGCCAATACCAAAGGCTGATAACAGAAATGAGAAGAAAGGTAGAAAAATAAGTATCTATATAATGTTTCTCACGAACAATGAGAGAGAGAGAGAGAGAGAGAGAGAGAGAGAGAGAGAGATTTCAGCACTAGTTTAATTCCATCCCTTAATTCTAAAAACAAATTCACACTTTCATTGTGTTACTTAATTTCGACAACGTCATTTTATAAACGCTAAGTGATCCATTTCCACGTTCTGCTATTTGCATTATTCTGGGATCACCATTTTTACTCTTGACAACTTTTTCGCGACACCCCCACCCAGGGTCATAAAAAGATTATGACACAGCTCAAAAGACTAACAGAACATGGCCTCAATTTCTGCCTAGAAAACATCCGAGTATCCTCTACCTAAATTTAAATATTAAAGTCTGTTGTCTAAAGTCACTGATTAAACTCTAAAGCTAGGCGAGCTATTTTTTTTTCTGCTCTGATGATGTATCGACAAGGATTTTATGCAATTCTTAATACTAATTTATTAAAGCACCTTCATAAATATTCATGTGTTGAAAAACTCCATGAGTCTCCCTGGCACGTAGAGTTTAGACCACATAAACACATAGTCCGAAATTTTTCTTAAAGTTAAGGTAAATAAATAAGATGCATATAAAGATTGAATAAAATGTGTATCCATAAAAATGTTCATTAATCAAATTACATAGAAATTAAACAGTCAATATATGTAGATTATGACCAACTAAATTCATAAGGTAGTAAGTCAGCCTCCTGTAGATGTTGACAGCCAAAATACAGGAAAGCGACGATAAAGACGAAAAAGAAAGTGTGCTACACACGTTTCATGCACACTCACACATTGTAATGATATTGCTTTTTTATATCTCGCTCTCTTCCGCACTGTGATTGAAAAACCTGTTTAAGCTTGTCAATGCATGTTTCCCATTGCCTTAATTTTTGCAACATTGTTACCCTCAACTGTTTGTATATAAGCTCGTTAGCTTGTGGAATAAACTTCGCTTACATTTCCCTTCGATCTCTGTTAGTACCTAACGGCTACTTCGCACAATTGACGATTCCTGGAGGACCAGCTCCCTACTGCCTTTTCTGTCCACTACTGCACCATACCTCTTTTACAATACCATCAAACGACCCTGACTCTTTGACCCTCCCTGCATCGATGAAACTGCCATCCTTCACCAACAGAGAAGCGTTTTCCTGGTTCCAGTGAGCTAAATTCAGTTTCACATCAAGTGTGTGACTCTCTCAAGCGGCAAAGCAGAATACGTCCTTGTAGAAATCCCCAAGGACACTTATCCTAATATCTCTGATCGGCTTTGCGACCAAGGGGATATCCCAAAAGTGCACGATCCCCTAAAAACATACCTCCTGGAACAGTACTCACCATTGCCAGCCAACCCTATAGGCAAGCTTTTTCAGCTCTCTCAACCGCTGTTTAGGGACCAAAAGACTAAGCTTGCCTTGAAGGAAATGACCAGTGTTGCTTGCCTGCAACCTGCCCCACATACGGCTCTTCTCAGTCAGTAAACCTACTTTGGGTACAATGCTTACCCAAACCTATGTGCGCCGCCATCCCCGATGTTGATACCTTGCCCATGAAGGACCTGATAACCAAAGTTGACACCCTTATTTACAGCCACTTCACCACATTCAAGACCTCCTTCAATGCCTTCAATCCTGACAAAGAGGATAACTATTAAACAGTGGATGAAGCTGACGTGAATGCAGTAAGCCATAGACGTCTACCAGGTGACACTCAAGAGCAGCGACAAAGCTGCCCACCAACCACATAAGCTACCCCTAGCTCACGCTCCAACCAACAGTCTCTACAACTAGTTACTGACCTCCCTTAGCCACAGTTCTGATACTACCACTCTAGATTCAGGGTTATTGTGAATAAATGTGCAGACGACCTTCAGTGAAAAAAAAAGACTTGTAAGTAGGCCTTTGCTTGTGGCAGTGGTGTCCTCTTTCACTTATGTATTCTTTTTACATGATGCAGTTACGGGTGTGTAAATTTTGGTAGTCACTGGTGCTTTCCATTCCCTTCTACCACAGTCACTCATCAGGTCATGACAGTCATTGTAAGCCTGCTGACCTCAGCCTGGTAACTCAAAATGGATCTCAGATCACCACCCACGGGTATGAGACACACACCATCGTTTGGGAGTGCTAAATATCATTGGAAATTCCTCGTTGCCGACATAACATTACCACTACTCGGTGTGTATTTCCTCGCCCTTTTCCATCTGGTTGATGTGGCATATCGAAATTTAGTCAATGCAGACTTATACTCGTCGAAACTTCTTTAACCCGGCCCTACGACCTCACACTAAACATTTGCGCACTAACAAAGGCCTACGCCTACCTCCAAACGTCGTACTTAGATGTCTTCCATCGAGAACTTTCCCGAACTCCCATGATTCCCGCCAAGTACAGTATCTATTATCCCAGGTGTTTGCCTAATTTAAGTGTCTGGCCCTGGATCGTTTAGCAGCCGCTAAACAAACTTTCGTCTAAATAGAAGTTATGAGCCTGAAGACCTAAAGCCTAATTTCGTCACCCTTAAACATTATCCTGAAGAAGGATGGGTCCCTGTGCCCTTGTGGGGATCATAGGCGTCTGAACATGAAGACAGACCGGATCACTGACACCTCCCCAACATTGCCAACATTACCTCCTACTTGCACAAAGCTACCTCTTGAACGGGTATTATCAGGTGCCCATGAACCCAGAAGACATCATCAGACTGCCATCACCACCTATTTCAGTACACACATTCAATTACTCCTGATTTGGCCTTTGTAATGCTGGGGCCACTTTTCAATGCTTCATGGATGGCATCTTAGGGTACTTCCCCTTCTGCGTAGGTTACATGGATGGCATCTTAGGGGACTTCCCCTTCTGCATATGTTACGTGGACGACATTTGTGTGTTCTCTTCCTCCAAAGAGGAACACCTCTGTCACCTATGCATCATTCTCGAGTCTACAATAGAATTGCCTTGTAGTCCGGTACAAGAAGTGTACCTTTGGCACCAACAAATTATTATTCTTAGGGCACAGCATTACTTCTGAAGGTGTCCAATTTTTTCTTGAGAAGGCATCATCTGTTTAGAGCTTCACCTGCCCTCAGCCGTCAAAACATTGCAAGAAAACTTGGATATGATAAACAATAGTATTATCACCAGTTCCTGCCAGTCATCGCCACCACTCTTGCCGCCCTCTATGCCTCCATCAAGGACAAGCCAAAAGACCTGAAATGGGGTTCCAATCATGAAGCGGTCTTCTGCAAAGCAAAAATTGCCCTATAAACAGCTGCTGCTCTTAACTTTCCCCGTGCCACATGCTCTCGTCTTCTCTCCACCGATGGCGGTGACGCTATTGGTGCAGTACTTGAGAAGGTAGTCAACGGCTCACTTACCGTTAGCCTTTTTCAGTAGAAAAGTGCCCAAGGGGGAATCCGGATACTCTAACTTCGACAGCGAGTTGCTGGCGGTGCATTTGGCTGTCCGTCACTTTCGCCAATTCTTAGAAAGTACGCCCTTCGTCATTCACACGGACCACATGCCTCTGGCCTCTGCTTAATTATACTCATTACTAAAAATTAAAAGACCTTAAGTATAAAATAGTAAATGAAGCATCAGGTAAATTACATTTCTTGGGAGAGGTAGCCATTAAAACAACCTAAATATAATATAGAAGTAAACATAATAATCATACACTAATAAAGTATCCTACTCTTTCATACATGAAGCTGAAAAATGACTTCATCGGCTTTGATGGCAAACCCGTTTCTCGTTAGGGGGAAAGGACAATAAATCTTGTAATCGACACTAGAAGCTTAAGGGAATGTCCAAAATTATCAAATCTGTCATGTTCAGCCAAGTTTATTGCCTAAATTGCAAGATAAATGTTATAGAAGACTGAAATTCTTTAAAATACACTTACAACTGAAATAAGGGAAAAATTACTTAACGAGAAATGGTCGATTATAAATATAAGTAATTTGCAAAATTCATCTTTAGGAAAGAATTTTTAATGATAAAAAATCATACCTGCAATCTATCCATCCCTCAAGAGATTAAAATGCTAAAAAGTGGAAAAGGTTATTAAACATATTCCTGATTTTATACCAAGAGCCGGTGGTAAAATAAGGTGAAAATATGATTGTATCCTAGCAACCACCTATACAGTAACAAAGGTCGTTTATTCTTTTAGGCTGTAAAACTTCCTTAGAATTTCAATAAAGAGGAAGGAAACAGAAGAATGGGAATAACCTATAGGGTTACATTTTACTGTGGTGGCCGTTGTGGTAACGTCCCTGAAGGGTGAATGCCACACTAGGGTCGAGTCATGCTCAGACTTATTAGTTTCTTCGATCGCTGCAACCTCACCACCCTTGTGAGCTAAGGGTGGGGGGTTTGGGGGAGCCTATAGGTCTATCTGCTGCGTTTATCTGATGAGTCCTCACCAGCCATTGTCTGGCCCTCCTGAGTCCTAGCTTGGGTGGAGAGGTGGCTTGGGCGTTGATATGTATATATGGTCAGTCTCTAGGGCATTGTCCTGCCCGATAGGGCAATGTCACTGCCCCTTGGCTCTATCATTTATGAGCGGCCTTTAAACCTTTAAACTCATGAGGTTTATCAGTTTCCGAGGATGTGTTGTAATAAAATAAAACACTTTCCCTATTGAAAGAAAAGACTTTGGCCCGTAGGTGCATTGACGGTGCAAACTTTCAACCTGAAAACGATGGACAGTTAAAACTATCATAAGAATAAAGAAAAATCGAGTAGAGTTCTATAGAGTTTGGAACCCACAAGGAGACCTTTTGCTACAGAGAAAATATCAATAGATCTCAATGCTGCAGTTTAAGATCATTGTCTTCCCCAAAATGGAGACGATCCATCTCAATGCAGTGAAGGTGAATCGCATGAACTTTTAAAATATATCCAAGAAATTTTCCCGTCCACGATCAATATCTTAAATCTCAATACTTGTAAAGAATCTTCTCTCTTGAATGATTGTTAACCCATCACACACACACACACACACACACACACACACACACACACACACACACAGATTGCCCGGACCTTATTTCCAGTTAAGTCATAGCCCTCCCAAATAAAATAATCCAATTTTGCCAGGAAGTTTTGCTTTTGGAAAAATGTAATTTGAACATTTTGTAATTACCTTTTCCTATGTTAATTACTTCAGTATAAATTCATGTTACATTTAATTCTTTAGTTTTGATCTCGGTTCCTAAAATAGATTGCCTGCACCTCATTTCCAGAAGGGGGCTCTTAGACAGTCAAGTCATAGCCCTCTTCCTACCCCCTCAAGAAAAAAAAAGGAGAGAGAGAGAGAGAGAGAGAGAGAGAGAGAGAGAGAGAGAGAGAGAGAGAGAGAGAGAGAGAGAGAGAACCCATCGATAAACATCGCATCATAGCATCTGAACTATTTAAAAAATCCAGCAAAATATTTCCTCTTCGAGACACGGAACATCTTCCTTCTTTCCAACCTCGTCTCTAAGTCCCTATTGGAAGAGCTCCGACGAGAGGCACTCAGCGGATGATAGATTCTCTCGAATGGTAATCATAAATCATAAGAGCTAATAAACAGCCCCTGATAAATCCTACTTTCTCATTAATTTTCTCTTAGAAGAGAATTACTTTCAACCGGCCCTTTAGGATTTCCATATGAATAGTTCCTAAAGTGGCCTTCAGATGACGCCCTTATAGAAAATGGCCGTTATAATAGAGCCACTAAAGGCTAAGGGGTTCAGGTCGTATATTTCGGAGGGCGAGGAGCCACACAGCGTAGGGGGGGAGGGGGTGATTTGAGTAGATCACGAAAGGCAAGCATTAAGTAGAGGTGGGTAGATGGTAGATGAGGCGGACGGGATTAAATTATCCTCAAAAGGATTCGATATACCAATATGCAGGTTCAGCTTAAATCCAGGATCTATGGGATGAAGGGGTCCAACGAAAGAAAGGTCTCAACTTCTTCCAAAGAAAGGGGAGTCTCAGTCATCGTTGGGGCAATATTTCATATTCTTTTAACTAACTAAAAAAGTCCCACTGATCCATAACCTCATTTAGGTTGATTGCTATATGAAGCATGATCTAAGGGATGCTTTGTACAGGAATACTCATAATAAAAAGGAGCATTTAAAAAAAAAAAAATCCCGGGGCAACTTATTATCATTATCAAACTTACCAAAAAACACAGAACGAAAAAAATAAAATTCAATTAGCTAAGGAAGTAATCTTTCAGATAATTCTAGAGAATAGAATACCCTCATTAGCAATTAATAACATTATTCTTACCATCCCATTAATAAAGGAAAAAAGCTAGAAAACTAAAGAATGCAAATTATTGGGTAGAAAAAATGATCACCAGTTTATTTTAATGAAGCAAATAAAGTTCTGGGTAATGTATTGAACTAATTCTAGACTATGCTTGCAAATACCAAATAAAATAAATAAGATAGATGGAGCAACCCTTTCATAAAATAAACCACGAAAAAAAAAAAATGCGGAAAAATGGCAAAACTGGGAATAAGAAAAAAAAAATTTTCGTTTCGCAGTTCATTAACCATTTAAAATTAATTCGCGGAAAATCTACGTGTGAGCAAAAACATATGCATTATATCAGAGAGAAGTTCGTGCATTTAAAGTTCCACTATATTATAGGGTTGTGGTGGCCGATGTGGTGGCGTCACTGACTGGTGAACGCTAGACTGGGGTTCGAGACCCGCTCAAACTCGTTAGTTTCTTTGGTCGCTGCAATCTCACCATCCTTGTGAGCTAAGGATGGGCGGTTTGTGGAAGCCTATAGGTCTATCTGCTGAGTCATCAGCAAGCATTGCCTGGTCCTTCTTGGTTCTAGCTTGGGTGGAGGGGGGGGGGGGTTGGGTGCTGAACATGTGTATATATGGTCAGTGAACGCCAGACTGGGGTTCGAGTCCCGCTCAACCTCGTTAGTCTCTTTGGTCGCTGCAATCTCACCCTCCCTGTGAGCTTAGGATGGGGTGTTTGGGGGAGCATATAGGTCTATCTGCTAAGTCATCAGCAGCCATTGCCTGGTCCTCCTTGGTCTTACCTTGGGTGGAGAGGGAGTGGACGATGATCATATGTATATATGGTCAGTCTCTAGGGCATTATCCTTCTCGATAGGACAATGTCACTGTCCCTTGCCTATGCCATTCAAGAGCGGCCTTTAAACCTTTAAACGTGGAGCCACAGCTTTGTTTATTTGTCCATCTGAAAGTCTGAGAGCATATTTACTTGAAAACTGAACACATTCATAAAATACGATCAAAGTATTCGTTGGGTACCCAGAGGAATCAAGCTAAACCATCATTGTTTTCGAATGAAAATCTAGTATTAGAGGAAAGCTAACTATTAATATTTAGAAACATTTTATTCAAAATTCAGTCTTTTGTTCCTGAGCTATTTCATTAAAAGTGGGGAATCTCATTGCCTGCTTTCCTCTGTAGTTCCTGATTGCCTTTAATAGTTTACTCAACCATTCAGTCACCTAACCTTAAACTAAATCTTCCTTTACTTGTTTACTTATCCATTCAGTCAACTAACCTTATATTAAATCTTCCTTTACGTGTTTACTCATCTATTCAGTCACTTAACCATAAACTAAATCTTCCTTTAATAGTTTACTCAACCATTCAGTCACCTAACCATACACTAAATCTTAATAGTTTACTCAACCATTCAGTCACCTGACCATAAACTAAATCTTCCTTTAATAGTTTACTTAACCATTCAGTCTCTTAACCATAAACTAAATCTTATGAACTAACTAGGAGGTTCCTTTCACAACAAACATAAAACCTACACAAACCTTAAAGACCCCTTAAAGTTAACAGAAAGAATGATAAACCTTCATAATCCATTCTTTCCCTCCTTTCTGTCTTCCTTCTATGGAAATCTTGGATATATATGATAGTATTTTCCCCTCCAGCGAATTTGGGTCTCGCTTTCCTCCCTTATATTTTGGCCTTTCATCTTTTTTTCAAAGGGCGGGACATAATCAGGATATTCATTCAAAGGCTCCTCATATCGACCTCTAAATTACTGAAAACAAACAAAAACTAGTTCATCGGATTATTCTAAGTTTGTCGAATTACCAGAAAAGCAGATTACTGAAGGGATGTTATGCTCACAATATAAAGGGATTACTTTTGGCTCTATATATATACAACCTATGATGATCTTGAACAGATGTTATAAGTAGAGAGAGAGAGAGAGAGAGAGAGAGAGAGAGAGAGAGAGAGAGAGAGAGATTAACTATACCAAGACTATGGATCAGTCATAGCATATCTAGGGGATTTCAATATATATATATATATATATATATATATATATATATATATATATATATATGTATATATATACATATATATATACATATATATATATATATATATATATATATATATATATATTATTTTGCGAGTACACATATGCATATATTTGTGTGTATATATACATATATATTTATATATATACATATATAAATATATATATTTATATACATATATATTTATATATATACATATATAAATATATATATTTATATATATACACATATATATAAATTATATATATATATATATATATATATATATATATATATATATATATAGAATCGCGAGATGCTTAAATGCAATAAGATACAAGGAAAAAAATTAAAACCCCGAACGAATCCTGACCGGTTTCGTCTCTCGACATCATCAACAGGACTTATATGTCAATAGGTAATTTCACGATACACATAGTACAGTAGAAGAACGAACATACATATAAACAGAGAACTAGACCAGCTCTATTTCCCTCTGCCATTCACGAGTACCCTTTAAACATGTTTGGCCCTTCGTGGAAGGAGCTCATATCCCATTAGAAAGGAGAGAATGATTGATTGATTGATTGATTTGAGGTCTACTGGCATCCTGACATAGAAAGGTGGGATGATTAAAGGGTCAAGTCACGGGCTAGTCATATTTTTGTTTCCTTTGTAGACCTACAGATAGTTATCTGCAATTTCTTTATGCTAATAATTAACTTGAATAATTTTTCCAATTTATATGTATCCATAAACATATACATACACTTGGACATATTTTGCATACCAATACATAAATACATCCACAAATCAACACTTACAATTATTAATGTGGCAGTAATAATTAACTTGTTTACTAAAAGGAATGATATATATATATATATATATATATATATATATATATATATATATATATATATATATATATATATATATACACACACACACACATATATATATATATATCCTTTTAGAAGTAGAAGGATGGATGTATTGGCCTTGTGTGAGACAAAGATGAAAGGAAAGGGTGAAGTGATGTTTGGTGAAATGTCTGGTAGAGTGTCTGGGATTGAAAGGGGAAGAGCGAGAGAGGGTGTGGCGTTATTGCTGAGTGAATGGATGACAGGTAAAGTAGTGGAATGGAAGGAGATATCATCTAGGTTAATGTGGGTAAGGGTTAGGTTGGGTAGGGAATGTTGGGCGTTTGTCAGTGCGTATGGGCCAGGTAGTGAGAAAAGTGAAGAAGATCGGAATGAGTTCTGGAATGATTTAACTAGGTGTGTAGAAGGACTGGGTAGAAGGAATTATGTGGTTGTTATGGGTGACTTAAATGCTAGAGTGGGCGCTGGAGAGGTAGAAGGTGTCATTGGAAAGTATGGCGTACCAGGTGAAAATGAGAGTGGTGAGAGACTGGTAGACATGTGTGTTGAACAAGAGATGGTAATAGGTGCTAGCTTCTTTAAAAAGAAAGATAAGAATAAGTATACGTGGGTAAGAGTGGCAAATGGAAGAGTAGTAGAAAGGGCATTAATGGATTATGTGTTGGTGACTAAAAGAATGTTTGGAAGATT
This sequence comes from Palaemon carinicauda, assembly GCF_036898095.1. Taxonomy (NCBI): domain Eukaryota; kingdom Metazoa; phylum Arthropoda; class Malacostraca; order Decapoda; family Palaemonidae; genus Palaemon; species Palaemon carinicauda. The sequence continues at coordinate 33,776,545 of NC_090759.1, forward strand.
GAAAGACGTGCACGTGTTTAGGGGTATGGCTAACGGTATGTCTGATCATTTTTTGGTGGAAGGAAAATTAGTTGTAGCAAAAGAGTGGGGGAATAGAGTAGGTGGATGTAAAAGGGAGGTAGTGAGGATTGAAGAGCTAATAAAACCGGGGGTAAAAAGTAAATATCAGGAAAGGTTGAAAATGGCATATGATGAGGTGAGAGTAAGAGAAACTGGTAATTTAGAGGAGGAATGGAAGTTAGTAAAAGAAAATTTTGTTGGGATTGCAAGTGATGTATGTGGCAAGAAGGTTGTTGGAGGCAGCATGAGGAAGGGCAGTGAATGGTGGAATGAAGGAGTGAAGGTGAAAGTGGAAGAGAAAAAGAGGGCTTTTGAAGAATGGCTGCAGAGTAATAGTATAGAGAAGTATGAAAAATATAGAGAGAAAAAGGTGGAAGTAAAGCGCAAGGTACGTGAGGCAAAGAGGGCAGCTGACCTGAGGTGGGGTCAGGGATTGGGTCAGTCATATGAAGAGAATAAGAAGAAGTTTTGGAAAGAAGTGAAGAGAGTAAGGAAGGCTGGCGCAAGAATTGAAGAGACAGTGAAAGATGGAAATGGAAGGTTGTTAAAAGGAGAGGAGGCAAGGAAAAGGTGGGCGGAATATTTTGAAAGTTTGCTGAATGTTGAGGATAATAGGGAGGCAGATATAATTGCTGTTCCAGGTGTTGAGGTGCCAGTGATGGGAGGTGAGAATGAGAGAGAGATAACAATAGAGGAAGTGAGGAGAGCACTAGATGAAACGAGAGTAGGAAAAGCATCTGGTATGGACGGTGTGAAAGCTGAGATGTTGAAGGAAGGGGGTGTGACTGTACTTGAATGGTTGGTGAGATTGTTTAATATGTGTTTTGTGTTGTCAATGGTACCAGTAGATTGGGTTTGTGCATGTATTGTACCACTATATAAGGGTAAGGGAGATGTGCATGAGTGTTGTAATTCAAGAGGTATTAGTTTGTTGAGTGTAGTTGGAAAAGTGTATGGTAGAGTACTGATTAATAGGATTAAGGATAAAACAGAGAATGCAATCTTGGAAGTACAGGGTGGTTTTAGAAGAGGTAGGGGTTGTATGAATCAGATTTTTACAGTTAGGCAGATATGCGAGAAATATTTAGCAAAAGGTAAGGAGGTGTATGTTGCGTTTATGGATCTGGAGAAAGCATATGATAGAGTTGATAGGGAAGCAATGTGGGATGTGATGAGGTTATATGGAGTTGGTGGAAGGTTGTTGCAAGCAGTGAAAAGTTTATACAAAGGTAGTAAAGCATGTGTTAGAATAGGAAATGAAGTGAGTGATTGGTTTCCGGTGAGAGTGGGGCTGAGACAGGGATGTGTGATGTCGCCGTGGTTGTTTAACTTGTATGTTGATGGAGTGGTGAGAGAGGTGAATGCTCGAGTGCTTGGACGAGGATTAAAACTGGTAGGCGAGAATGACCATGAATGGGAGGTAAATCAGTTGTTGTTTGCGGATGATACTGTACTGGTAGCAGACACAGAAGAGAAGCTTGACCGACTAGTGACAGAATTTGGAAGGGTGTGTGAGAGAAGGAAGTTGAGAGTTAATGTGGGTAAGAGTAAGGTTATGAGATGTACGAGAAGGGAAGGTGGTGCAAGGTTGAATGTCATGTTGAATGGAGAGTTACTTGAGGAGGTGGATCAGTTTAAGTACTTGGGGTCTGTTGTTGCAGCAAATGGTGGAGTGGAAGCAGATGTACGTCAGAGAGTGAATGAAGGTTGCAAAGTGTTGGGGGCAGTTAAGGGAGTAGTAAAAAATAGAGGGTTGGGCATGAATGTAAAGAGAGTTCTATATGAGAAAGTGATTGTACCAACTGTGATGTATGGATCGGAGTCGTGGGGAATGAAAGTGATGGAGAGACAGAAATTGAATGTGTTTGAGATGAAGTGTCTGAGGAGTATGGCTGGTGTATCTCGAGTAGATAGGGTTAGGAACGAAGTGGTGAGGGAGAGAACGGGTGTAAGAAATGAGTTAGCGGCTAGAGTGGATATGAATGTGTTGAGGTGGTTTGGCCATGTTGAGAGAATGGAAAATGGTTGTCTGCTAAAGAAGGTGATGAATGCAAGAGTTGATGGGAGAAGTACAAGAGGAAGGCCAAGGTTTGGGTGGATGGATGGTGTGAAGAAAGCTCTGGGTGATAGGAGGATAGATGTGAGAGAGGCAAGAGAGCGTGCTAGAAATAGGAATGAATGGCGAGCGATTGTGACGCAGTTCCAGTAGGCCCTGCTGCTTCCTCCGGGGCCTTAGATGACCGCGGAGGTAGCAGCAGTAGGGGAGTCAGCATTATGAAGCTTCATCTGTGGTGGAAATGTGGGAGGTTGGGCTGTGGCACCCTAGCAGTACCAGCTGAACTCGGTTGGGTCCCTGATTAGGCTGAAGGAACATAGAGAGTAGAGGTCCCCTTTTTGTTTTGTTTCATTGTTGGTGTCGGCTACCCCCCAAAATTGGGGGAAGTGCCTTGGTATATAGATAGATAGATAGATATATATATATATATATATATATATATATATATATATATACACACACACATGCATACACATACAACTGGTCATATTTTGCATACCAATACATAAATACATCCACGAATCAACAGTTAAAATTATTAATGTGGTAGTAATAATTGACTTGTTTACTACAAGGAATGAACCCTGTTAGGGAAACTACTTGATGTTGAAATAAGTATTTAACCCACATGATTCAAACCACACGGAGAGAGAGAGAGAGAGAGAGAGAGAGAGAGAGAGATTTTTCCCAGTCATGTTTGACTAATCTACGGTTAAAATATTTTACTCGCTAGTTTCTTTAATCGCTGCAACCTCCCTATCCTTGTGAGCTAATGATGGGGGGGGGGGGGTTTCAGGGGAGCCTATAAGTCTATCTGCGGAGTCATCAGCAGCCATTGCCTGGCCCTCCTTGGTTCTAGCTTGGGTGGAGAGGGGGCTTGGGCGGTATTTATATAATATATATGGTCAGTCTCTAGGGCATTGTCCTGCTGGGTAGAGCAATGTCACTGTCCCTCGCCTCTGCCATTCATGAGTGACCTTTAAACCAGCAGATCGATCATAGCTCAAAAACTTATGGACTAATATAACAGTCAATATATATTTATTCTTCCTAACTTAAGTATTAAAATTTCCAGCTCTTGCTAGTAAAATTGTATGTAAAACAGAAAAAAAAAACTTAATGAAAATGAGATATGAACAAAAAAAAAAAATGATTGCAGTGAATAAGTGGGAATATTTCTTTTAATCAACGCTAGAAAAAAATAAAGCCATAAAACTTATTTTTCATGAGATCAAGGAAATTAGAAAAACACAGCAATAAACTATACACAAAAAGACTGGCATCTGATAATAAACAAAATTCTTTAATAAATAATAAAAAAAAACCATTACATTACAACACAATTGGTAAAAGTAAAAACCAGAAGAGATGAATTTTCATGAGATAATAAATAACACCTTTGAATCTTAATATTCGCCGAAAAACCAAGCGGAACTAAGTTATGAAAAAAGGTAAATGAATGGCAATTATCATAAATCATGCAAATATATCACATTTGTGATTAGCGCCACCTTACACTATATGCTCGTGTTTGCAGTTACTCATTATGATATATATCTTATTATGGTTCATTATTTATTGAATTTTTTACGCACCCCAGATTAGATGATGCAGGATGACTTATATTAATTGATTTGATGATGATTAAAAACGCTATTATTCATTAATTTAGTAATCACCATCAAATATGATTATTTTACTTGATTGCACAAAGAGGTATTTCGCACACAAAAAGAAGAAGAAATTACTGGACAATTAAAAGTCAAACTTAAAACGTGTAAAAAGTTTTAAAAAATGGAACAAATATACATAAAACTAACACAAAATGATAAAAATAAAGCTGCAGAGAAACAGAAAATCAAGAACCTTAATTCAAACATACATCTTTGATGAAAGAAACTGAAAACAAGTAAAATTCCAGTAACAAACGATGACTGACAATCATGCCCCACGATCCACATTACAACACTAACACTTTACACAAACAAAAACAAGCAACGTTCCTTTACATATGATTTTTTTTAATGATTCTGGGACACATTAGTTCTAGCTACACTTTTAAAAAGACCCGTAATTTTATTCGGAAATTCTCCGTAAAAATATACTGCTTTCACCAGTATTTCAGTAAAATACCGGCAACCGTAATTTTACCCTACTTTGTTATTATTTTTTACGGGTTGGTTACAGTAATATCACTTCCTTTACGTCAATATATCCGTTTTTAAAACGGTAAAAATTATGGAATAAATGTTGCCAGGTATTTACCATATTTCAATGAAAATTTTTAACTGTGTAGGGTACCTATATATAAAACATGAGTAACGCCAACTTCAAACCAGGGCGCCATTTTGTCACCAGCAGTCATCTCAAAACAGGCAAGCACATCCATGTAGGTACTCTAGAATTAGCCTTAGAAGGAGGATGGGTTTAGATTGCTCTCCCTTATAAGGGTACCACAGGCTCTTGCCCCTTTAGGACGCCCGTAAGTGGGATAAGGATGCGAAAGTGAAGGATCATAGATTGGTCTTCTTATAAGGGTACCAATGGCTCTTGCCCTTTAGGACGCCCGTAAGTGGGATAAGGATGCGAAAGTGAAGAATTATATAGGATGATGATGAGATGGGAGCAACAGGCCGACCGAGGCTTGAGTCCGAAGTTCAGTCAAGGGGTGCCACAAAGCAGATAAGGCCTTCCTAAACCCAGGCTCCTCTTCAGTACTGGATAAATTGATATTTTCTTTATTGCAGCCCGAAGAGGGAATTGGCCTTAGTAATGATTCACCGTTCGTGGTAGGAGTGTTACTGAAATGGACGAAATATTCCTTATATGCCTACATATGGATTTTTCAGTGGGGAAGGGCGTACACCCTGACAGACCTCATGAGGGTACCCCAGTTGAAAATCACTGTAGAACTTTGAAACCTGCAGCAATTTTTTTTTTTTTTTGAACAGGCTACTATAGGTCTCCTTTTATAGTTTATATATGGGAGATCTGTTTTATTGTTGTTGCTGTTCTTAAAATATCTTATTTCAGTTGTTCTCTACTTCTCATGTAGTAGGCTATACTTACTTCCTTATTTCCTTTCCTCACAGTACTAATTTTCCCTGTTGGAGCCCTTAGGCTTTTAGCATCCTACTTTTCCAACCAGGGTTGTAGCTTAGCAAGTAATAATAATAATAATAATAATAATAATAATAATAATAATATAAAAATATTAAAAATAATAATAATGATAATAATAATAATAAATAAATAATATTAAAAATAATGATAATAATGAATAACAATTGTCTTAATTTAGGTTGGAGTTCTTCATTTTACTTAAATTTCTGAGGGAGTGAAGGATCTTCTTCAATGGCATCAAAGGCTTTTAAAGGTTTAAAGGCCGCTCATGAATGGCAGAGGCAAGGGGCAGGACAATGCCATAGAGACTGATCAGATATATATATATATATATATATATATATATATGTTTATATATATATATGTTTATATATATATATATAATATATATATATATATATATATATATATATATATATATATATATATATATATATATATATACATGTATACGTATATATATACATATCAGTGACCAAGCACCCTTTTCACCCAAGCTAGGACCAAGGAGGGACAGGCAGTGCCTGCTGATGACTCAGCAGAGACCTATGGGCTCCCCCAAAACCCCTCTTCCTTAGCTCACAAGGATAGTGAGGTTGCAGCTATCAAAAGAACTAACGAGTTTGTGCGGTTGAGCGGGACTCAAAACCCAGTCAGGCGTTCACCAGTCAGGGACGTTACTACATCGGTCACCACAACCTTTACTTTATTAATGGGTCTGTTGTGAAAATCTTTCAACAAATTAAATTTCATATGTGCTCATGTTCCGTCGGGACAATCATTATAAAACCATGAAATAAACATAAATAAATCAACGAACTCAGATAATAATAATAAAAGAGCGAAAGTTTATGAGCCCTTTTAAGCCCTATATACCATACGCTTTGACGGAGCTACGCAATCCACTGCTTTACTTTAGAGGTCCATTCATTTTCGGGCAGGAAACGTAAACCACCATAAAGTACCATGACAGCCTCCACACATAACCGGTAAACGTCTGAGCGGGCGCATCCTATAGCAGGACCGTGGCACCCGAATAAAAAGCTCTCTTGGGCGGAACTAATTGACCCAGAATTGACCCACCAAAGGAAAACCGCCATTTCCCCTCGGCCGTATTATCTTTTATCCCCGAAGTGCGTTAGGTTCTGATTCTCTTCTGCTTTCAGCCTGTCTCCCTTGACAAAGGGATGGCAGTGAAAAGGAAGATGAAAGGTGCAATGAAAGGGAATATAGGTAAATAGAGAGGGTGTGGATCCGACGGTTTGGAGAGGCCGAGCTCGGAAGGAGTTAGATGTGGCTTCTATATTTATGGGGGAAAAGGGAGATAAAGGCGAAACAAGAAAACTGTGAGTGATAGGATTCCTAGAAATAGCAAAGTGTTAAGCAGTCTGTTAAAGAATGATGCACATATCATCCTCATTATTATTATTATTATTATTATTATTATTATTTGTAGTAGTAGTAGTAGTAGTAGTAGTAGTAGTAGTAGTAGTAGTAGTAGTAGTAGTAGTAGTATTAGCCAAGCTACAAACCTAGTTGGAAAAGCAGGATGCTATAAGCCCCAGGGATCCCTCCAACAGGAGAAAAATAGCCCAGTGAGGAGAGGAAATAATGTAAAAAGATAATGAGGAATTAAACAAACTACAAGAGCAGTAATGAACAATTAACATAAAATATTTTAGTATCAGTAACAACAACAAAATAAACATTTCATATATAGACTATAAAAGGACATGTTAGCCTGTTTAACATAAAACCATTCGCTGCAATTTTTAACTTTAGAAGTTCTGTCGATAGATCATATATGAGGAATATTCATCTATCGCTTCAAATGGTGAACGGAATTTTTATATAAAAACGTAAATGAAGAAAAGAAAAACTATACAACAAAGTATAATACTGTAATAGGTCTATAATTATTTATAAAGTAATAAAGGGTTTCATAAAACAAAACATATGCAAACTGGTATGTTCTGCATATATGGCTCCCACAACCTTTTATTATTATTATTATTATTATTACTTGCTAAGCTACAACCCTAGTTGGAAAAGCAGGATGCTATGAGCACAGGGGCCCCAACAGGGAAAATAGCCCAGTAAGGAAAGGAAACAAGGAAAAATAAAAAGCCGCCCGCCAACCACATAAGCTACCCCTAGCTCAGCTCCAACCAACAATCTCTATAGCTAGTTATTGACCCCCATCAGCCACAGTTCTGATAATACCACTCTAGATTCTGGGTTATTGTGAATAAATGTGCGGATGACTTTCAGTGAAAAAAAAAGGACTTGTAAGTAGGCCTTTGCTTGTGGCGATGGCGTCCTCTTTCATTTATCTTTTCTTTATACATGGTGCAGGAACGGGTGTGTAAATTTTGGTAGTCACTGGTGCTTGCCATTCCTAAACAAACTTTCGTCTAAATAGAAGTTATGAGCCTTTACCTGAAGACCTCAAGCCTAATTTCATCACCCTTAAACATTATCCTGAAGAAGGATGGGTCCCTGTGCCCTTGTGGGGATCATATGCGTCTGAACATGCAGACAGACCGGATCACTGACACCTCCCCAACATTGCCAACATTACCTCCTACTTGCACAAAGCTACCTCTTGAACGGGTATTATCAGGTGCCCGTGAACCCAGAAGACATCCCCAAGACTGCCATCACCACTTCTTTCAGTACACACTTTCAATTACTCCTGCTTTGGCCTTTGTAATGCTGGGGCCACTTTTCAATGCTTCATGGATGGCATCTTAGGGGACTTCCCCTTCTGCATATGTTACGTGGACAACATTTGTGTGTTCTCTTTCTCTAAAGAAGAACACCTCTGTTCACCTACGCATCGTTCTTGCGTCTACAACAGAATTGCCTTGTAGTCCGGTACAAGAAGTGTACCTTTGGCACCAACAAATTATCATTCTTAGGGCAAAGCATCACTCCTGAAGGTGTCCATTTTTTTCTTGAGAGGGCATCAGCTGTTTAGAGCTTCACCTGCCCTCAGCCGTCAAAACATTGCAAGAAAACTTGGATATGATAAACAATAGTATTATCACCAGTTCCTGCCAGTCATCGCCACCACTCTTGCCACCCTCTATGCCTCCCTCAAGGACAACCCAAAAGACCTGAAATGGGGTTCCAATCATGAAGCGGTCTTCTGCAAAGCAAAAATTCCCCGATAAACAGCTGCTGCTCTTAACTTTCCCCGTGCCACATGCCCTCTCCTTCTCTCCACCGATGGCGGTGATGCTATTGGTGCAGTACTTGAGAAAGTAGTCAACGGCTCACTTGCCATTGGCCCTTTTCAGTAGAAAAGTGCCCAAGGGGGAATTCGGATACTTTAACTTCGACAGCAAGTTGCTGGCGGTGCATTTGGCTGTCCGTCACTTTCGCCAATTCTTAGAAAGTACGCCCTTCGTCATTCACACGGACCACATGCCTCTGGCCTCTGCTTAATTATACTCATTACTAAAAATTAAAAGACCTTGAATATAAAAGAGTAAATGAAGCATCAGGTAAATTACATTTCTTGGGAAAGGTAGCCATTAAAACAACCTAAACATAATATAGAAGTAAACATAATAATCATACACTAATAAAGTATCCTACTCTATCATACATGAAGCTGAAAAATGACTTCATCGGCTTTGATGGCAAACCCGTTTCTCGTTAGGGGGAAAGGACAATAAATCTTGTAATAGACACTAGAAGCTTAAGGGAATGTCCAAAATTATCAAAGCTGTCATGTTCAGCCAAGTTTATTGCCTAAATTGAAAGATAAATGTTATAGAAGACTGAAATTCTTTAAAATAAATTTACAACTGAAATAAGGGGAAAATGACTTACCGAGAAATGGTTGATTACAAATATAAGTAATTTGAAAAATTCATCTTTAGGAAATGATTTTTAACGATGAAAAATCATAGCTGCAATCTATCTATCCCTCAAGAGATTAAAATGCTAAAAATTGGAAAAGGTTATTGAACATACTCCTGATTTTATACCAAGAGCCGGTGGTAAAATAAGGTGGAAATATGATTGTATCCTAGCAACCACCTATACAGTAACAAAGGTCGCTTATTCTTTTAGGCTGTAAAACTTCCTAAGAATTTCAATAAAGAGGAAGGAAACAGAAGAATGGGAATAGCCTATAGGGTTACATTTTACTGTGGTGGCCGTTGTGGTAACGCTCCTGAATGGTGAATGCCACACTAGGGTTCAAGTCATGCTCAGACTTATTAGTTTCTTCGATCGCTGCAACCTCAACACCCTTGTGAGCTAAGGGAGCCTATAGGTCTATCTGCTGAGTCCTCAGAAGCCATTGTCAGGCCCTCCTTAGTCCTAGCTTGGATGGAGAGGTGGCTTGGGCGCTGATATGTATATATGGTCAGTCTCAAGGGCATTGTCCTGCCCGATAGGGCAATGTCCTGCCTGATAGGGCAATGTCACTGCCCCTTGGCTCTATCATTTATGAGCGGCCTTTAAACCTTTTAAACTCATGAGGTTTATCAGTTTCCAAGGATGTGTTGTAATAAAATAAAACACTTTCCCTATTAAAAGAAAAGACTTTGGCATGTAGGTGCATTGACGGTGCAAACTTTCAACCTGAAAACGATGGACAGTTAAAGCTATCAAAAGAATAAACAAAATTCGAGTAGAGTTCTATAGAGTTTGGAACCCACAAGGAGACCTTTTGCTACAGCGAAAATATCAATAGATCTCAATGCTGCAGTTTAAGATCATTGTCGTCCCCAAAATGGAGACGATTCATATCAATGCAGTGAAAGGTGAATCGCATGAACTTTTAAAATATATCCAAGAACTTTTCTCGTCCACGATCAATATCTTAAATCTCAATACTTGTAAAGAATCTTCTCTCTTGAATGATTGTTAACCCATCACACACAAACACACACACACACACACACACAGATTGCCCACCCAAATAAAATAACAATCAAATTTTGCCAGGAAGTTTTGCTTTTGGAAAAACGTAATTTGAACATTTTGTAATTACCTTTTCCTATGTTAATTACTTCAGTATATATTCATGTTACATTTAATTCTCTAGTTTTGATCTCGGTTCCTCAAATAGATTGCCCGCACCTTATTTCCAGAAGGGGGCTCTTAGACAGTCAGTCATAGACCTCTCCCTCCCCCCTCAAGAAAAAAAAAAGAGAGAGAGAGAGAGAGAGAGAGAGAGAGAGAGAGAGAGAGAGAGAGAGAGAGAGAGAGAGAGAGAGAGAGAGAGAGAGAACCCATCAATAAACATCACATCATAGCATCTGAACTATTTGATAAATCCAGCAAAATATTTCCTCTTCGAGACACGGAACATCTTCCTTCTTTCCAACCTCGTCTCTAAGTCCCTATTGGAAGAGCTCCGACGAGAGGCACTCAGCGGATGATAGATTCTCTCGAATGGTAATCATAAATCATAAGAGCTAATAAACAGCCCCTGATAAATCCTACTTTCTCGTTAATTTTCTCTTAGAAGAGAATTACTTTCAACCGGCCCTTTAGGATTTCCATATGAATAGTTCCTAAAGTGGCCTTCAGATGACGCCCTTATAAAAAAATGGCCGTTATAATAGAGCCACTAAAGGCTAAGGGGTTCAGGTCGTATATTTCGGAGGGCGAGGAGCCACACAGCGTAGGGGGGGAGGGGGAGGTTTGAGTAGATCACGAAAGGCAAGCATTAAGTAGAGGTGGGTAGATGGTAGATGAGGCGGACAGGATTAAATTATCCTCAAAAGGATTCGATATACCAAAATACGGGGTCAACTTAAATCCAGGATCTATGGGATGAAGGGGTCCTACAAAAGTATGGTCTCAACTTCTTCCAAAGAAAGGGGAATCTCAGTCATCGTTGGGGCAATATTTCATATTCTTTTAACTAACCAAAAAAGTCCCACTGATATATAATCTCATTTAGGCTAGGAGGTATATGAAGCATGATTTGAGGAATGCTTTGTGCAGGAATATTCAAAATAAAAAGAAGCATTTCAACTTATATTTCATATTCTTTTAACTAACCAATACCAAAAGTCCCACTAATGTATAACCTCATTTAGGCTAAGAGCTATAAGAAGCATGATTTTATGGATGCTTTGTGCAGGAATACTCATAATAAAATGGAGCATTAAAAAAAAAATATATCCGGCGCAACTTATTATCATTATCATACTTATCAAAAAACACAGAACGAAAAAATAAAATACAATTAGCTAGGAAAGTAATCTTTCAGATAATTCTAGATAATAGAATACCCTCATTAGCAATTAATAACATTATTCTTACCATCCCATTAATATAGGAAAAAAGCTAGAAAACTAAAGAATGCAAATTATTGGGTAGAATAAATGATCACCAGTTTATTTTAATGAAGCAAATAAAGTTCTGGGTAATGTATTGAACTAATTCTAGACTATACTTGCAAATACCAAATAAAATAATAAGATAGATGGAGCAACCCTTTCATAAAATAAACCACAAAAAAAAAATCAATAAATAAATAAAATAAAAAAAAGGCGGAAAATTGCCAAATACTGGGAATAAGATTTTTTTTTTTTTTCGTTTTGCAGTTCATTAACCATTTAAAATTAATTCGCGGAAAACCTACGTGTGAGCAAAAACACGTGCATTATATCAGAGAGAAGTTCAGGCAATACCCAGAGTTCCAATATATTATAGGGTTGTGGTGGCCGATGTGGTAGCGTCCCTGACTGGTGAACGCCAGACTGGGGTTCGAGTCCCGCTCAAACTCGTTAGTTGCTTTGGTCGCTGCAACCTCACCACCCTTGTGAGCTGAGGGTGGGGGGATTGGGGGAGCCTATAGATCTATCTGCTGCGTTTATCTGTGAAATCCTCAGCAGCCATTGTCTGGCCCTCCTTTTAGTCCTAGCTTGGGTGGAGAGGTGGCTTGGGCGCTGATATGTAAATATGGTTCAGTCTCTAGGGCATTGTCCTGCCCGATAAGGCAATGTCACTGCCCCTTGGCTCTATCATTTATGAGCGGCCTTTAAACCTTTAAACTCATGAGGTTTATCAGTTTCCAAGGATGCGTTGTAATAAAATAAAACACTTTCCCTATTAAAAGAAAAGACTTTGGCATGTAGGTGCATTGACGGTGCAAACTTTCAACCTGAAAACGATGGACAGTTAAAGCTATCAAAAGAATAAAGAAAAATCGAGTAGAGTTCTATAGAGTTTGGAACCCATAAGGAGATCTTTTGCTACAGCGAAAATATCAATAGATCTCAATGCTGCAGTTTAAGATCATTGTCTTCCCCAAAATGGAGACGATCCATCTCAATGCAGTGAAGGTGAATCGCATGAACTTTTAAAATATATCCAAGAACTTTTCCCGTCCACGATCAATATCTTAAATCTCAATACTTGTAAAGAATCTTCTCTTTGAATGATTGTAAGTCCATCACACACACAAACACACACACACACACACACACAGATTGCCCGGACCTTATTTCCGAACGGGGCCTCTTAGACAGTCAGTCATAGCCCTCCCAAATAAAATAACAATCCAATTTTGCCAGGAAGTTTTGTTTTTGGAAAAATGTAATTTGAACATTTTGTAATTACCTTTTCCTATGTTAATTACTTCAGTATAAATTCATGTTACATTTAATTCTTTAGTTTTGATCTCGGTTCCTCAAATAGATTGCCTGCACCAGTTTTCCAGAAGGGGGCTCTTATACAGTCAGTCATAGCCCTCTCCCTCCCCCCTCAAGAAAAAAAAAAGGAGAGAGAGAGAGAGAGAGAGAGAGAGAGAGAGAGAGAGAGAGAGAGAGAGAGAGAGAGAGAGAGAGAGAGAGAGAACCCATCGATAAACATCACATCATAGCATCTGAACTATTTAAAAAATCCAGCAAAATATTTCCTCTTCAAGACACGGAACATCTTCCTTCTTTCCAACCTCGTCTCTAAGTCCCTATTGGAAGAGCTCCGACGAGAGGCACTCAGCGGATGATAGATTCTCTCGAATGGTAATCATAAATCATAAGAGCTAATAAACAGCCCCTGATAAATCCTACTTTCTCGTTAATTTTCTCTTAGAAGAGAATTACTTTCAACCGGCCCTTTAGGATTTCCATATGAATAGTTCCTAAAGTGGCCTTCAGATGACGCCCTTATAGAAAATGGCCGTTATAATAGAGCCACTAAAGGCTAAGGGGTTCAAGTCGTATATTTCGGAGGGCGAGGAGCCACACAGCGTAGGGGGGGGGAGGGGGGGGGGGATTTAAGTAGATCACGAAAGGCAAGCATTAAGTAGAGGTGGGTAGATGGTAGATGAGGCGGACAGGATTAAATTATTCTCAAAAGGATTCGATATACCAAAACGCGGGTTCAGCTTAAATCCAGGATCTATGGGATGAAGGAGTCCAACAAAAGAATGGTCTCAACTTCTTCCAAAGAAAGGGGAATCTCAGTCATCGTTGGGGCAATATTTCATATTCTTTTAACTAACCAAAAAAAGTCCCACGGATACATAACCTCATTTAGGCTGAGAGCTATATGAAGCATGATTTGAAGGATGCATTGTGCAGGAATATTCATAATAAAAAGGAACATTTCAACTTATTAATATTTCATATTCTTTTAACTAACCAAAAAAGTCCCACTGATATATAACCTCATTCAGGTTAAGAGCTATATGAAGCAGGATTTGAAGGATGCTTTGTGCAGGAATATGCATCAAAAAAAGGAGCATTTCAACTTGTATTTCATATTCTTTTAACTAATCAACATCAGAATTCCCAATGATAAATAACCTCATTTAGGCTAAGAGCTATATGAAACATGATTTGAGGGATGCTTTATGCAGGTATACTCATAAAAAAAAAAAAAAAAAAATTCCGGGGCAACTTATTATCATTATCATACATATCAAAAGCACAGAACGAAAGAATAAAATACAATTAACTAGGGAAGTAATCTTTCAGATAATTCTAGATAATAGAATACCCTCATTAGCAATTAATAACATTATTCTTACCATCCCATTAATAAAGGAAAAAAGCTAGAAAACTAAAGAATGCAAATTATTGGGTAAAATAAATGATCACCAGTTTATTCTAATGAAGCCAATAAAGTTCAGGGTAATGTATTGAACTAATTCTAGACTATGCTTGTAAATACCAAATAAAATAATACGATAGATGGAGCAACCCTTTCATAAAATAAACCACGAAACAAAAAAAAAAAAAAAAGGTGGAAAATTGGCAACACTTGGAATAAGAAAAATGTGTTTTGTGTTTTGCAGTTCAATGACCATTTAAAATTAATTCTCGGAAACCTTACGTGTGAGTTAAAACACGTGCATAATATCAGAAAAAAGTTCATGCAATACCCAGAGTTCCAATATATTATAGGGTTGTGGTGGCCGATGTGGTAGCGTCCCTGACTGGTGAACGGCAGACTGGGGTTCCAGTCCAGCTCAAACTCGTTAGTTGCTTTGGTCGCTGCAACCTCACCACCCTTGTGAGCTAAGGGGGGGGGGATTGGGGGAGCCTATAGATCTATCTGCTGCGTTTATCTTCCGAGTCCTCAGCAGCCATTGTCTGGCCCTCCTTTTAGTCCTAGCTTGGGTGGAGAGGTGGCTTGGACGCTGATATGTCTATATGGTTCAGTCTCTAGGGCATTGTCCTGCCCGATAGGGCAATGTCACTGCCCCTTGGCTCTATCATTTATGAGCGGCCTTTAAACCTTTAAACTCATGAGGTTTATCAGTTTCCGAGGATGTGTTGTAATAAAATAAAACACTTTCTCTATTAAAAGAAAAGACTTTGGCATGTAGGGGCATTGACGGTGCAAACTTTCAACCTGAAAACGATGGACAGTTAAAACTATCATAAGAATAAAGAAAAATCGAGTAGAGTTCTATAGAGTTTGGAACCCATAAGGAGATCTTTTGCTACAGCGAAAATATCAATAGATCTCAATGCTGCTGTTTAAGATCATTGTCTCCCCCAAAATGGAGACGATCCATCTCAATGCAGTGAAAGGTGAATCGCATGAACTTTTAAAATATATCAAAGAACTTTTCTCGTTCACGATCAATATCTTAAATCTCAATACTTGTAAAGAATCTTCTCTCTTGAATGATTGTAAGTCCATCATACACACAAACACACATACAGATTGCCCGGACCTTATTTTAGTCAAAGCCCTCCCAAAATAACAATCAAATTTTGCCAGGAAGTTTTTTTTTGGAAAAACATAATTTGTACATTTTGTAATTACCTTTTCCTATGTTAATTACTTCAGTATAAATTCATGTTACATTTAATTCTTTAGTTTTGATCTCGGTTACTCAAATAGATTACCCGCACCTTATTTCCAGAAGGGGGCTCTTAGACATTCAGTCATAAGGCCCCCATAAAACCCCATCGATAAACATCACATCATCGCATCTTAACTATTTAAAAATCCAGCAAAATATTTCCTCTTCAAGACACGGAACATCTTCCTTCTTTCCAACCTCTTCTCTAAGTCCCTATTGGAAGAGCTCCGACGAGAGGCACTCAGCGGATGATAGATTCTCTCGAATGGTAATCATAAATCATAAGAGCTAATAAACAGCCCCTGATAAATCCTACTTTCTCGTTAATTTTCTCTTAGAAGAGAATTACTTTCAACCGGCCCTTTAGGATTTCCATATGAATAGTTCCTAAAGTGGCCTTCAGATGACGCCCTTATAGAAAATGGCCGTTATAATAGAGCCACTAAAGGCTAAGGGGTTCAGGTCGTATATTTCGGAGGGCGAGGAGCTACAGCGTAGGGGGGGGGGGAGGAGGTTTGAGTAGATCACGAAGGGCAAGCATTAAGTAGAGGTGGGTAGATGGTAGATGAGGCAGACAGGATTAAATTATCCTCAAAAGGATTCGATATACCAAAATGCGGGTTCAGCTTAAATCCAGGATCTATGGGATGAAGGAGTCCAACAAAAGAATGGTCTCAACTTCTTCCAAAGAAAGGGGAATCTCGGTCATCGTTGGGGCAATATTTCATATTCTTTTAACTAACCAAAAAAAGTCCCACTGATATATAACCTCATTTAGGTTAATTGCTATAGGAAGCATGATTTGAAGGATGCTTTGTGCAGGAATATTCATAATAAAAAGAAGCATTTCAACTTATATTTCATATTCTTTTAACTAACCAATACCAGAAGTCCCACTGATATATAACCTCATTTAGGCTAAGAGTTATATGAAGCATGATTTGAGAGATGCTTTGTGCAGGAATATGCATAATAAAAAGAAGCATTTCAACTTATATTTCATATTCTTTTAACTAACCAATACCAAAAGTCCCACTGATATATAACCTCATTTAGGCTAAGAGTTATATGAAGCATGATTTGAGAGATGCTTTGAGCAGTAATATGCATAATAAAAAGAAGCATTTCAATTTATATTTCATATACTTTTAACTAACCAATACCAAAAGTCCCACTGATATATAACCTCATTTAGGCTAAAAGCTATAAGAAGCATGATTTGAGGGATGCTTTGTGCAGGAATACTCATAATAAAAAGGAGCATTAAAAAAAAAAAAAATATCCGGGGCAACTTATTATCATTATCATACTTATAAAAAAACAAGGAACGAAAATATAAAATACAATGAGCTAGGGAAGTAATCTTTCAGATAATTCTAGATAATAGAATACCCTCATTAGCAATTAATAACATTATTCTTACCATCCCATTAATAAAGGAAAAAAGCTAGAAAACTAAAGAATGCAAATTATTGGGTAGAATAAATCACCAGTTTATTTTAATGAAGCAAATAAAGTTCTGGGTAATGTATTGAACTAATTCTAGACTATGCTTGTAAATACCAAACAAAATAATACGATAGATGGAGCAACCCTTTCATAAAATAAACCACAAAAAAAAAAATCAATAAATAAATAAAATAAAAAAAAGGCGGAAAATTGCCAAATACTGGGAATAAGAATTTTTTTTTTTCGTTTTGCAGTTCATTAACCATTTAAAATTAATTCGCGGAAAACCTACGTGTGAGCAAAAACACATGGATTATATCAGAGAGAAGTTCATGCAATACCCAGAGTTCCAATATATTATAGGGTTGTGGTGGCCGACTGGTGAACGCCAGACTGGGGTTCGAGTCCCGCTCAAACTCGTTAGTTGCTTTGGTCGCTGCAATCTCAACCTATTTGTGAGCTAAAGATGGGGTGTTTGGGGGAGCAAATAGGTCTATCTGTTCAGTCATCAGCAGCCATTGTCTGGCCCTCCTTGGTCTTACCTTGGGTGGAGAGGGAGTGGACGATGATCATATGTATATATGGTCAGTTTCTAGGGCATTATCCTTGTCGATAGGGCAATGTCACTGTCCCTTGCCTCTGCCATTCATTAGTGGCCTTTAAACGTATAGCCAAAGCTTTGTCTAATTGTCCATCTGAAAGTCTGTGAGCATATTTACTTGAAAACTGAACACTAATAAAATACGATCAAAGTATTCGTTGGGTAACCAGAAGGATCACGCTAAACCATCATTGTTTTCGAATGAAAATCTAGTATTAGAGGAAAGCTAACTATTAATATTTAAAAACATTTTATTCAAAATTCAATCTTTCGTTCCTGAGCTATTTCATTAAAAGTAGGGAATCTCATTGCCTGCTTTCCTCTGTAGTTTCTGATTGCCTTTAATTGTTTACTCAACCATTCAGTCACCTAACCTTAAACTAAATCTTCCTTTACTTGTTTACTTATCCATTCAGTCACCTAACCTTAAATCAAATTTTCCTTTACTTGTTTACTCATCCATTCAGTCAACTAACCTTATATTAAATCTTCCTTTACTTGTTTACTCATCCATTCAGTCACCTAACCATAAACTAAATCTTCCTTTAATAGTTTACTCAACCATTTAGTCACCTGACCTTAAACTAAATCTTCCTTTACTTGTTTAATTATCCATTCAGTCACCTAACCATAAACTAAATCTTCCTTTAAGTAGTTTAATCATCCATTCAGTCACCTAACCATAAACTAAATCCTCCTTTACTTGTTTACTCATCCATTCAGTCACCTAACCATAAACTAAATCTTTATTTACTAGTTTACTCAACCATTCAGTCACCTAACCTTAAACTAAATCTTCCCTCTCTTGCTTACTCAACCATTCCAGTCACCTCACCATAAACTAAATCTTCCTTTAATAGTTTAATAATCCATTCAGTCACCTAACCTTAAACTAAATCTTCCTTTATTTGTTTACTCAACCATTCAGTCACCTAACAAACTAAATCTTCCTTTACTTGTTTACTCATCCATTCAGTCACCTAACCTTATATTAAATCTTCCTTTACTTGTTTACTCATCCATTCAGTCACCTAACCATAAACTAAATCTTCCTTTAATAGTTTACTCAACCATTTAGTCACCTGACCATAAACTAAATCCTCCTTTGTTTATTCAACCATTCAGTCACCTAACCTTAAACTAAATCTTTATTTACTAGTTTACTCAACCATTCAGTCACCTAACCTTAAACTAAATCTTCCCTTTCTTGTTTACTCAACCATTCCAGTCACCTCACCATAAACTAAATCTTCCTTTAATAGTTTAATAATCCATTCAGTCACCTAACCTTAAACTAAATCTTCCTTTATTTGTTTACTCAACCATTCAGTCACCTAACAAACTAAATCTTCCTTTACTTGTTTACTTATCCATTCAGTCACCTAACCATAAAACTAAATCTTCCTTTAATGGTTTACTCAACCATCCAGTCACCTATCCTTAAATTAAATCTTCCTTTACTTGTTTACTCATCCATTCAGTCACCTAACCATAAACTAAATCTTCCTTTAATAGTCTAATCATCCATTCAGTCACCTAACCATAAACTAAATCCTCCTTTACTTGTTTACTCATCCATTCAGTCACCTAACCATAAACTAAATCTTTCTTTACTAGTTTACTCAACCATTCAGTCACCTAACCTTAAACTAAATCTTCCTTT
Source organism: Palaemon carinicauda (assembly GCF_036898095.1). Classification (NCBI taxonomy): domain Eukaryota; kingdom Metazoa; phylum Arthropoda; class Malacostraca; order Decapoda; family Palaemonidae; genus Palaemon; species Palaemon carinicauda. The sequence goes on from NC_090759.1 coordinate 33,795,794, forward strand.
ATTTGTTTACTCAAACATTCAGTCACCTAACCATAAAACTAAATCTTCCTTTAATAGTTTATTCAACCATTCAGTCACCTATCCTTAAATTAAATCTTCCTTTACTTGTTTACTCATCCATTCAGTCACCTAACCATAAACTAAATCTTCCTTTAATAGTCTAATCATCCATTCAGTCACCTAACCATAAACTAAATCCTCCTTTACTTGTTTACTCATCCATTCAGTCACCTAACCATAAACTAAATCTTTCTTTACTAGTTTACTCAACCATTCAGTCACCTAACCCTAAACTAAATCTTCCTTTATTAGTTTACTCATCCATTCAGTCAACCAACCTTATATTAAATCTTCCTTTACTTGTTTACTTATCCATTCAGTCACCTAACCATAAACTAAATCTTCCTTTAATAGTTCACTCAACCATTCAGTCACCTGACCATAAACTAAACCTTCCTTTAATAGTTTACTAAACCATTCAGTCACCTAACAAACTAAATCTTCCTTTACTTGTTTATTTAACCATTCAGTCACCTAACCATAAACTAAATCTTCCTTTAATAGTTTACTCAACCATTCAGTCACCTAACCATAAATTAAATGTTCCTTTACTTGTTTACTCAACCATTCAGTCACCTAACCATAAACTAAATCTTCCTTTAATAGTTTACTCAACCACTGTCACCTGACCATAAACTAAAACTTATGAACTAACTTGGAGGTTCCTTTCACAACAAATATATAACCTACACAAACCTTAAAGACCCCTTAAAGTTAACAGAAAGAATGATAAACCTTCATAATCCATTCTTTCCCTCCTTTCTGTCTTCCTTCTATGGAAATCTTGGATATATATGATAGTATTTTCACCTCCAGCGAATTTGGGTCTCGCTTTCCTCCCTTATATTTTGGCCTTTCATCTTTTTTTCAAAGGGCGGGACATAATCAGGATATTCATTCAAAGGCTCCTCATATCGACCTCTAAATTACTGAAAAAAAAAAAACTAGTTCATCGGATTATTCTAGGTTTGTCGAGTTACCAGAAAAGCAGATTACCCAAGGGATGTTATGCTCACAATACAAAGGGATTACTTTTGGCTATATATAAGCAACCAACGGTGATCTTGAACAGATTTTAGCAGTATTTATATATATATATATATATATATATATATATATATAGAGAGAGAGAGAGAGAGAGAGAGAGAGAGAGAGAGAGAGAGAGAGAGAGAGAGAGAGAGAGAGAGAGAGAAATCTTTATTGGCCATTGTTACAATATAAATGTGTTATAAACATTAGTAGTAGTACAACCCAAGTCCATTAAGCATGAAGCTTTTATATGAACCATATTTAATTAACATAAAAAAATAAGGACATGCGAGTGTTATGGCCTAGTTGAAGACACACACAAATACAAATAAATGTACATACGGACCTACATATGTACATACATAAACAAATACCTACATACAATATGTACACATGCACAGATGCACTCACACACATAGATTAGCGCACACATATAAATACATAAAGAAATACAATTATAAACGTTCATATTAACAACCACACATAAGTACATACACATATACATATACAATAATTATATAGTATCATTAATAATAGTAGAAAAAATGGTAATAGTAATAGTAATATTGACATTCATGACTATGGATCATAAATCTGCAATAACAATGAGTGAGAGAGAGAGAGAGAGAGAGAGAGAGAGAGAGAGAGAGAGAGAGAGAGAGAGAGAGAGAGAGAGGTCTAAGTAGAATATGAAAACCAGTGATTTACTATACCAAGACTAAGGATAAGTCATAGCTTATCTAGGTGATTTCATAGGTGTGTATATATATATACATATATACAATATATATATATATATATATATATATATATATATATATATATATATATATATATCATTTGTGTCTGTGTATATATAATGCTCGAGTTGTTGGACGAGGATTAAAACTGGTAGGCGAGAATGACCATGAATGGGAGGTAAATCAGTTGTTGTTTGCGGATGATACTGTACTGGTAGCAGACACAGAAGAGAAGCTTGACCGACTAGTGACAGAATTTGGAAGGGTGTGTGAGAGAAGGAAGTTGAGAGTTAATGTGGGTAAGAGTAAGGTTATGAGATGTACGAGAAGGGAAGGTGGTGCAAGGTTGAATGTCATGTTGAATGGAGAGTTACTTGAGGAGGTGGATCAGTTTAAGTACTTGGGGTCTGTGGTTGCAGCAAATAGTGGAGTGCAAGCAGATGTACGTCAGAGAGTAAATGAAGGTTGCAAAGTGTTGGGGGCAGTTAAGGGAGTAGTAAAAAATAGAGGGTTGGGCATGAATGTAAAGAGAGTTCTATATGAGAAAGTGATTATACCAACTGTGATGTATGGATCGGAGTTGTGGGGAATGAAAGTGATGGAGAGACAGAAATTGAATGTGTTTGAAATGAAGTGTCTAAGGAGTATGGCTGGTGTATCTCGAGTAGATAGGGTTAGGAACGAAGTGGTGAGGGAGAGAACGGGTGTAAGAAATGAGTTAGCGGCTAGAGTGGATATGAATGTGTTGAGGTGGTTTGGCCATGTTGAGAGAATGGAAAATGGTTGTCTGCTAAAGAAGGTGATGAATGCAAGAGTTGATGGGAGAAGTACAAGAGGAAGGCCAAGGTTTGAGTGGATGGATGGTGTGAAGAAAGGAGGATAGATGTGAGAGAGGCAAGAGAGCGTGCTAGAAATAGGAATGAATGGCGAGCGATTGTGACGCAGTTCCGGTAGGCCCTGCTGCTTCCTCCGGTGCCTTAGATGACCACGGAGGTAGCAGCAGTAGGGGATTCAGCATTATGAAGCTTCATCTGTGGTAGATAATGTGGGAGGTTGGGCTGTGGCACCCTAGCAGTACCAGCTGAACTCGGTTGAGTCCCTGGTTAGGCTGAAGGAACGTAGAGAGTAGAGGTCCCCTTTTTGTTTTGTTTCTTTGTTGATGTCGGCTACCCCCAAAAATTGGGGGAAGTGCCTTTGGTATATGTATGATGATGTATATATAATATATATATATATATATATATATATATATATATATATATATATATATATAAATATATATATATATATATATATATATACAAGCATAAACTCACAGTAACACGAGATGCTTAAATGCAACAATATACAGTGATAAAATTAAAATACTGGATGAATCCTAACCGGTTTCGTCTCACGACATCATCAAGAGGACTTATATGTCAATAAGTAATTTCACGATACACACAGTACAGTAGAAGAACGAACATACATATAAACAGAGAACTAGACCACCTCTATTTGCCACTGCCATTCATGAGTACCCTTTAAATATGTCTGGTACTTCGTGGAAGGAGCCCATATCCCATTAGAAAGGCGAGATTGATTGAGTGATTGATTGATTTGAGGTTTTCTGGCATCCTGACATAGACAGGTCGGATGATTAAAGGATCAGGTCACGGCCAAATTATATTTTAGTTTCTTTAGTAGACCTTCAGATAGTTATCTGCAATTTCCTTATGCTAATAATTAACTTGAATAATTTTTCCATTTCATATGTATCGAAAAACATAAACATATATATATATATATATATATATATATATATATATATATATATATATATATATACACAGTATATACACATGCATATACATATAATTGGACATATTTTGCATACCAATACATAAACACATCCACGAATCAACAGTTAAAATTATTAATGTGGCAGTAATAATTAACTTGTTTACTACAAGGAATGAACCCCTGTTAAGAGAAACCACTTGATGTTGAAATAAGTATTTAACCCACATGATTCAAACCACACGGGGAGAGAGAGAGAGAGAGAGAGAGAGAGAGAGAGAGAGAGAGAGAGAGAGAGAGAGAGAGAGAGATCTTTCCCAGTCATGTTTGACTAATCTACGGTTAAAATATTTTACTCGCTAGTTTCTTTAATCGCTGCAACCTCCCTATCCTTGTGAGCTAATGATGGGGGGGGGGGGGGTTTCAGGGGAGCCTATAGGTCTATCTGAGGAGTCATCAGCAGCCATTGCCTGGCCCTCCTTGGTTCTAGCTTGGGTGGAGAGGGGGCTTGGGCGGTATTTATATGATACATATGGTCAGTCTCTAGGGCATTGTCCTGCTTGATAGAGCAGTGTCACTGTCCCTTGCCTCTGCCATTTATGAGTGACCTTTAAACCAGCTGATCGATCATAGCTCAAAAACTTATGGACTAATATAACAGTCAATATATATTTATTCTCCCTAACTTAAGTACTAAAAATTCCAGCTCATGCAAGTAGAATTGTATGTAAAGCAGAAAAAAATCAAATGAAAATGAGATATGAACACAAAAAGTATAAAAAAAAAGAAAAAAAAAAATTATTGCAGTGAATAAGTGGGAATATTTCTTTTAATCAACGCTAAAAAAAAATTAAGCCATAAAACATATTTTTCATGAGATCAAGGAAATTAGAAAAACACAGCAATAAACTATATAAAAAAAAGACTGGCATCTGCTAATAATAAAACAGTCTTTATTAAATAAGAAAAAAAAACATTACATTACAACACAATTGGTAAAAGGAAAAAACAAGAAGAGATGAATTTTCATGAGATAATAAATACCACCTTTGAATCTTAATATTCGCCGAAAAACAAAGCGGAACTTGTTATGAAAAAAGGTAAATGAATGGCAATTATCATAAATCATGCAAATATATCACATTTGTGATTAGCGCCACCTTACACTATATGCTCGTGTTTGCAGTTACTCATTATGATATATATCTTATTATGGTTCATTATTTATTGAATTTTTTACGCACCCAGATTAGATGATGCAGGATGACTTATATTAATTGATTTGAGGATGAATAAAAACGTTATTATTCATTCATTTAGTAATCACCATCAAATATGATTATTTTACTTGATTGCACAAAGAGGAATTTCGCACACGCAAAGAATATGAAATTATTGGATAATTAAAAGTCAAACTTGAAACGTGTAAAAAATTTTTAAAAAATGGAACAAATATACATAAAACTAACACAAAATGATAAAAATAAATCTGCAGAGAAACAGAAAACCAAAAACCATATGAAAAATATACATCTTTGATGAAAGAATATGAAAACAAGTAAAATTCCAGTAACAAACGATGACTAACAATCATGCCCCATGATCCATATCACAACACTACCACTTTACACAAACAAAAACCAGCAACGTTCCTATGCATATAATTTTTTTTTTTTTATGATTCTGGGACACATTAATTCTAGCTACACTTTTAAAAAACCCGCAATTTTAATCGGAATTCTCCGTAAAAATATACTGCTCTCACCAGTATTTCAGTAAAATACAGGTGACCGTAATCTTACCCTACTTTGCTTTTTTTTTACGGGTTGGTTACAGTAATATCACTTCCTTTACGTCAATATATACGATTTTAAAACGGTAAAAATTATGGAATAAATGTTGCCAGGTATTTACCATTTTTTAATGAAAATTTTTAACTGTATAGGGTACCTATATATAAAACAAGAGTAACGCCAACTTCAAACCAGGGCGCCATTTTGTCACCAGCAGTCATCCCAGAACAGGCAAGCACATCCATGTAGGTCCTCTAGTTTTAGCTTTAGAAAGAGGATGGATATAGATTGGTCTTCCTTATAAGGGTACCACAGGCTCTTGCCCCTTTAGGACGCCCGTAAGTGGGATAAGGATGCGAAAGTGAAGGATCATAGATTGGTCTTCTTATAAGGGTACCAATGGCTCTTGCCCTTTAGGAAGCCCGTAAGTGGGATAAGGATGCGAAAGTGAAGAATTATATAGGATGATGATGAGATGGGAGCAACATGCCGACCGAGGCTTGAGTCCGAAGTTCAGTCAAGGGGTGCCACAAAGCAGATAAGGCCTTCCTAAACCCGGCTCCTCTTCAGTACTGGATAAATTGATATTTTCCTTATTGCAGCCCGAAGAGGGAATTGGACTTAGTAATGATTCACCGTTCGTGATGGCAGTGTTACTGATGTGGACAGAATATTCCTTATATGCCTATACATGGATTTTTCAGTGGGGAAGGGCGTACACCCTGACAGACCTCATGAGGGTACCCCAGTGGAAAATCACTGTAGAACTTTGAAACCTGCAGCAATTTTTTTTCTTTTGAACAGGCTACTATAGGTCTCCTTTTATAAATTACATATGAAAGATCTGTTTTATTATTGTTACTGTTCTCAAAATATCTTATTTCAGTTGTTCTCTACTTCTCATGTGGTATGCTATACTTACTTCCTTATTTCCTTTCCTCACAGTACTAATTTTCCCTGTTGGAGCCCTTAGGCTTTTAGCATCCTGCTTATCCAACCAGGGTTGTAGCTTAGCAAGTAATAATAATAATAATAACAATAATAATAATAATAATAATAATAATAATAATAATAATAATAATAATATCAAAAATAATAATAATAATAATAATAATAATAATAATAATAATAATAATAAATAATATTAAAAATAGTGATAATAATGAATAACAATTGTCTTGATTTAGGTTGGAGTTCTTCATTTTACTTAAATTTCTGAGGGAGTGAAGGATTCTTCTTCTTCAATGGCATCAAAGGCTTTTAAAGGTTTAAAGGCCGCTCATGAATGGCAGATGCAAGGGACAGGAAAATGCCCTAAAAACTGATCATATATATATATATATATATATATATATATATATATATATATATATATATATATGATTAGTGACCAAACCCCCTCTCCACGGACCAAGGAGGGCCAGGCAGTGGCTGCTGATGATTCAGCAGATAGATCTATAGGCTCCCCAACCCCCACCCCATCCTTATTAGCTCACGAGAATGGTGAGGTTTCAGCTACCAAAGAAACTAACGAGTTTGAGTTGGACGTGAACACCAGTCTGGCGTTCACCAGTCAGGGACGTTACTACATCAGCCACCACAACCCTTTAATGTATATTAATGGCTCTGTTGTGAAAATCTTTCAACAAATTAAATTTCATATATGCTTATGCTACGTCGGGACAGTCATTATAAAACCATGAAATAAACATAAATAAAACAACGAACTCGGATAATAATAAAAGAGCGAAAGTTTATGAGCCCTTTTAAGCCCTATATACTATACGCTTTGACGGAGCTACGCAATCCACTGCTTACTTTAGAGGTCCATTCATTTTCGCGCAGGAAACGTAAACCACCATAAAGTACCATGACAGCCTCCACACACAACCGGTAAACGTCTGAGCGGGCGCATCCTACAGCAGGACCGTGGCACCCGAATAAAAAGCTCTCTTGGGCGGAACTAATTGACCCAGAATTGACCCACCAAAGGAAAACCGCCATTTCCACAGGGCCGTACTATCTTTTATCCCCGAAGTGCGTTAGGATCTGATTCTCTTCTGCTTTCAGCCTGTCTCCCTTGACAAAGGGATGGCAGTGAAGAGGAAGATGATGGCAGTGAAAAGGAAGATGAAAGGGCAATGAAAGGGAATATAGGTAAATAGAGAGGGTGTGGATCCGACGGTTTGGAGAGGCCGAGGTCGGAAGGAGTTAGATGTGGCTGCTATATTTATGGGGGAAATGGGAGATAAAGGCGAAACAAGAAAACTGTGAGTGATAGGATTCCTAGAAATAGCAAAGTGTTAAGCAGTCTGTTAAAGAATGATGCACATATCATCCTCATCAGTATTATTATTATTATTATTATTATTATTATTATTTGTAGTAGTAGTAGTAGTAGTAGTAGTAGTAGTAGTAGTAGTAGTATTAGCCAAGCTACAAACCTAGTTGGAAAAGCAGGATACTATAAGCCCAAGGGATCCCTCCAACAAGAAAAAAATAGCCCAGTGAGGAGAGGAAATAATGTAAAAAGATAATGAGGAATTAAACAAACTACAAGAGCAGTAATGAACAATTAACATAAAATATTTTAGTATCAGTAACAACAACAAAATAGACATTTCATATATAGACTATAAAAGGACATGTTAGCCTGTTTAACATAAAACCATTCGCTGCAATTTTTAACTTTAGAAGTTCTGTCGATAGATCATATATGAGGAATATTCATCTATCGCTTCAAATGGTGAACGGAATTTTTATATAAAAACGTAAATGAAGAAAAGAAAAACTATACAACAAAGTATAATACTGTAATAGGTCTATATTTATTTATAAAGTAATAAAGGGTTTCATAAAACAAAACATATGCAAACTGGTATCTTCTGCATGTATGGCTCCCACAACCTTTTATTATTATTATTATTATTATTATTATTATTATTATTATTATTATTATTATTATTATTATTACTTGCTAAGCTACAACCCTAGTTGGAAAAGCAGGATGCTATGAGCACAGGGGCCCCAACAGGGAAAATAGCCCAGTAAGGAAAGGAAACAAGGAAAAATAAAAAGCCGCCCGCCAACCACATAAGCTACCCCTAGCTCAGCTCCAACCAACAATCTCTATAGCTAGTTATTGACCCCCATCAGCCACAGTTCTGATAATACCACTCTAGATTCTGGGTTATTGTGAATAAATGTGCGGATGACTTTCAGTGAAAAAAAAAGGACTTGTAAGTAGGCCTTTGCTTGTGGCGATGGCGTCCTCTTTCATTTATCTTTTCTTTATACATGATGCAGGAACGGGTGTGTAAATTTTGGTAGTCACTGGTGCTTGCCATTCCTTTCTACCACAGTCACTCATCAGGTCATGACAGTCATTGTAAGCCTGCTGACCTCAGCCTGGTAACTCACAATGGATCTGAGATCACCGCCCACGGGTATGAGACACACACCATCGTTTGGGAGTGCTAAATATCATTGGAAATTCCTCGTTGCCGACATAACATTACCACTACTCGGTGTGTATTTCCTCGCCCTTTTCCATCTGGTTGATGTGGCATATCGAAATTTAGTCAATGCAGACTTCTACTCGTCGAAACTTCTTTAACCCGGCCCTACGACCTCACACTAAACATTTGCGCACTAACAAAGGCCTACGCCTACCTCCAAACGTCGTACTTAGAAGTCTTCCATCGAGAACTTTCCCGAACTCCCATGATTCCCGCCAAGTACAGTATCTATTATCCCAGGTGTTTGCCTAATTCAGGTGTCTGGCCCTGGATCGTTTAGCAGTCGCTAAACAAACTTTCGTCTAAATAGAAGTTATGAGCCTGAAGACCTCAAGCCTAATTTCGTCACCCTTAAACATTATCCTGAAGAAGGATGGGTCCCTGTGCCCTTGTGGGGATCATAGGCGTCTGAACATGAAGACAGACCGGATCACTGACACCTCCCCAACATTGCCAACATTACCTCCTACTTGCACAAAGCTACCTCTTGAACGGGTATTATCAGGTGCCCATGAACCCAGAAGACATCATCAAGACTGCCATCACCACCTATTTCAGTACACACATTCAATTACTCCTGCTTTGGCCTTTGTAATGCTGGGGCCACTTTTCAATGCTTCATGGATGGCATCTTAGGGTACTTCCCCTTCTGCGTAGGTTACATGGATGGCATCTTAGGGGACTTCCCCTTCTGCATATGTTACGTGGACGACATTTGTGTGTTCTCTTCCTCCAAAGAGGAACACCTCTGTCACCTACGCATCATTCTCGAGTCTACAATAGAATTGCCTTGTAGTCCGGTACAAGAAGTGTACCTTTGGCACCAACAAATTATTATTCTTAGGGCACAGCATTACTTCTGAAGGTGTCCAATTTTTTCTTGAGAAGGCATCAGCTGTTTAGAGCTTCACCTGCCCTCAGCCGTCAAAACATTGCAAGAAAACTTGGATATGATAAACAATAGTATTATCACCAGTTCCTGCCAGTCATCGCCACCACTCTTGCCACCCTCTATGCCTCCCTCAAGGACAAGCCAAAAGACCTGAAATGGGGTTCCAATCATGAAGCGGTCTTCTGCAAAGCAAAAATTGCCCTATAAACAGCTGCTGCTCTTAACTTTCCCCGTGCCACTTGCTCTCTTCTTCTCTCCACCGATGGTGGTGACGCTATTGGTGCAGTACTTGAGAAGGTAGTCAACGGCTCACTTACTGTTAGCCTTTTTCAGTAGAAAAGTGCCCAAGGGGGAATCCGGATACTCTAACTTCGACAGTGAGTTGCTGGCGGTGGATTTGGCTGTCCGTCACTTTCGCCAATTCTTAAAAAGTACGCCCTTCGTCATTCACACGGACCACATGCCTCTGGCCTCTGCTTAATTATACTCATTACTAAAAATTAAAAGACCTTAAGTATAAAATAGTAAATGAAGCATCAGGTAAATTACATTTCTTGGGAGAGGTAGCCATTAAAACAACCTAAATATAATATAGAAGTAAACATAATAATCATACACTAATAAAGTATCCTACTCTATCATACATGAAGCTGAAAAATGACTTCATCGGCTTTGATGGCAAACCCGTTTCTCGTTAGGGGGAAAGGACAATAAATCTTGTAATCGACACTAGAAGCTTAAGGGAATGTCCAAAATTATCAAATCTGTCATGTTCAGCCAAGTTTATTGCCTAAATTGCAAGATAAATGTTATAGAAGACTGAAATTCTTTAAAATACACTTACAACTGAAATAAGGGAAAAATGACTTAACGAGAAATGGTCGATTATAAATATAAGTAATTTGCAAAATTCATCTTTAGGAAAGAATTTTTAATGATAAAAAATCATACCTGCAATCTATCCATCCCTCAAGAGATTAAAATGCTAAAAAATGGAAAAGGTTATTAAACATATTCCTGATTTTATACCAAGAGCCGGTGGTAAAATAAGGTGAAAATATGATTGTATCTTAGCAACCACCTATACAGTAACAAAGGTCGTTTATTCTTTTAGGCTGTAAAACTTCCTAAGAATTTAAATAAAGAGGAAGGAAACAGAAGAATGGGAATAGCCTATAGGGTTACATTTTACTGTGGTGGCCGTTGTGGTAACGTCCCTGAAGGGTGAATGCCACACTAGCGTCGAGTCATGCTCAGAATTATTAGTTTCTTCGATCGCTGCAACCTCACCACCCTTGTGAGCTAAGGGTGGGGGGTTTGGGGGAGCCTATAGGTCTATCTGCTGCGTTTATCTGATGAGTCCTCAGCAGCCATTGTCTGGCCCTCCTTAGTCCTAGCTTGGTTGGAGAGGTGGCTAGGGAGCTGATATGTATATGGTCAATCTCTAGGGCATTGTCCTGCCCGATAGGGCAATGTCACTGCCCCTTGGCTCTATCATTTATGAGCGGCCTTTAAACCTTTAAACTCATGAGGTTTATCAGTTTCCAAGGATGCGTTGTAATAAAATAAAACACTTTCCCTATTAAAAGAAAAGACTTTGGCATGTAGGTGCATTGACGGTGCCAACTTTCAACCTGAAAACGATGGACAGTTGAAGCTACCAAAAGAATAAAGAAAAATCGAGTAGAATTTTATAGAGTTTGGAACCCATAAGGAGATCTTTTGCTACCGAGAAAATATCAATAGATCTCAATGCTGCTGTTTAAGATCATTGTCTCCCCCAAAATGGAGACGATCCATCTCAATGCAGTGAAGGTGAATCGCATGAACTTTTAAAATATATCCAAGAACTTTTCTCGTCCACGATCAATATCTTAAATCTCAATACTTGTAAAGAATCTTCTCTCTTGAATGATTGTTAACCCATCACACACACACACACAGATTGCCCGGACCTTATTTCCGAACGGGGGCTCTTAGACAGTCAGTCATAGCCCTCCCAAATAAAATAACAATCCAATTTTGCCAGGAAGTTTTGTTTTTGGAAAAATGTAATTTGAACATTTTGTAATTACCTTTTCCTATGTTAATTACTTCAGTATAAATTCATGTTACATTTAATTCTTTAGTTTTGATCTCGGTTCCTCAAATTGATTGCCTGCACCTGTTTTCCAGAAGGGGGCTCTTATACAGTCAGTCATAGCCCTCTCCCTCCCCCCTCAAGAAAAAAAAAAAGAGAGAGAGAGAGAGAGAGAGAGAGAGAGAGAGAGAGAGAGAGAGAGAGAGAGAGAGAGAGAGAGAGAGAGAGAGAGAGAGAGAGAGAGAACCCATCGATAAACATCACATCATAGCATTTGAACTATTTAAAAAATCCAGCAAAATATTTCCTCTTCGAGACACGGAACATCTTCCTTCTTTCCAACCTCGTCTCAAGTCCCTATTGGAAGAGCTCCGACGAGAGGCACTCAGCGGATGATAGATTCTCTCGAATGGTAATCATAAATCATAAGAGCTAATAAACAGCCCCTGATAAATCCTACTTTCTCGTTAATTTTCTCTTAGAAGAGAATTACTTTCAACCGGCCCTTTAGGATTTCCATATGAATAGTTCCTAAAGTGGCCTTCAGATGACGCCCTTATAGAAAATGGCCGTTATAATAGAGCCACTAAAGGCTAAGGGGTTCAGGTCGTATATTTCGGAGGGCGAGGAGCTACAGCGTAGGGGGGGGGGGGGAGGAGGTTTGAGTAGATCACGAAGGGCAAGCATTAAGTAGAGGTGGGTAGATGGTAGATGAGGCAGACAGGATTAAATTATCCTCAAAAGGATTCGATATACCAAAATGCGGGTTCAGCTTAAATCCAGGATCTATGGGATGAAGGAGTCCAACAAAAGAATGGTCTCAACTTCTTCCAAAGAAAGGGGAATCTCAGTCATCGTTGGGGCAATATTTCATATTCTTTTAACTAACCAAAAAAAGTCCCACTGATATATAACCTCATTTAGGTTAAGTGCTATAGGAAGCATGATTTGAAGGATGCTTTGTGCAGGAATATTCATAATAAAAAGGAACATTTCAACTTATTAATATTTTATATTCTTTTAACACACCAACATCAGAATTCCCAATGATAAATAACCTCATTTAGGCTAAGAGCTATATGAAACATGATTTGAGGGATGCCTTTTGCAGAAAAAAAAAATCCGGGGCAACTTATTATCATTATCATACTTATCAAAAATACGGAACGAAAGAATAAAATACAATTAGCTAGGGAAGTAATCTCTCAGATATTTCTAGATAATAGAATACCCTCATTAGCAATTAATAACATTATTCTTACCATCCCATTAATAAAAGAAAAAAGCTAGAAAACTAAAGAATGCAAATTATTGGGTAAAATAAATGATCACCAGTTTATTCTAATGAAGCAAATAAAGTTCAGGGTAATGTATTGAACTAATTCTAGACTATGCTTGTAAATACCAAATAAAATAATACGATAGATGGAGTTAACCCTTTCATAAAATAAACCACGAAACAAAAAAAAAAAAAGGTGGAAAATTGGCAACACTTGGAATAAGAAAAATGTGTTTTGTGTTTTGCAGTCCAATGACCATTTAAAATTAATTCTCGGAAACCTTACGTGTGAGCAAAAACATGTGCATTATATCAGAGAGAAGTTCATGCCTTACCCAGAGTTCCAATATATTATAGGGTTGTGGTGGCCGATGTGGTAGCGTCCCTGACTGGTGAACGCCAGACTGGGGTTCCAGTCCCGCTCAAACTCGTTAGTTTCTTTGGTCGCTGCCACCTCACCACCCTTGTGAGCTGAGGGTGGGGGGATTGGGGAGCCTATAGGTCTATCTGCTGTGTTTATCTGCTGAGTCCTCAGCAGCCATTGTCTGGCCCTCCTTTTAGTCCTAGCTTGGGTGGAGAGGTGGCTTGGGCGCTGATATGTATATATGGTTCAGTCTCTAGGGCATTGTCCTGCCCGATAGGGCAATGTCACTGCCCCTTGGCTCTATCATTTATGAGCGGCCTTTAAACCTTTAAACTCATGAGGTTTATCAGTTTCCGAGGATGTGTTGTAATAAAATAAAACACTTTCCCTATTGAAAGAAAAGACTTTGGCCCGTAGGTGCATTGACGGTGCAAACTTTCAACCTGAAAACGATGGACAGTTAAAACTATCATAAGAATAAAGAAAAATCGAGTAGAGTTCTATAGAGTTTGGAACCCATAAGGAGATCTTTTGCTACAGAGAAAATATCAATAGATCTCAATGCTGCTGTTTAAGATCATTGTCTTCCCCAAAATGGTGACGATCCATCTCAATGAAGTGAAGGTGAATCGCATGAACTTTTAAAATATATCCAAGAACTTTTCTCGTCCACGATCAATATCTTAAATCTCAATACTTGTAAAGAATCTTCTCTCTTGAATGATTGTAAGTCCATCACACACACACACACACACACACACACACACACAGATTGCCCGGACCTTATTTCCGAACGGGGCCTCTTAGACAGTCAGTCATAGCCCTCCCAAATAAAATAACAATCCAATTTTGCCGGGAAGTTTTGTTTTTGGAAAAATGTAATTTGAACATTTTGTAATTACCTTTTCCTATGTTAATTACTTCAGTATAAATTCATGTTACATTTAATTCTTTAGTTTTGATCTCGGTTCCTCAAATAGATTGCCCGCACCTGTTTTCCAGAAGGGGGCTCTTATACAGTCAGTCATAGCCCTCTTCCTCCCCCCTCAAGAAAAAAAAAAGAGAGAGAGAGAGAGAGAGAGAGAGAGAGAGAGAGAGAGAGAGAGAGAGAGAGAGAGAGAGAGAGAGAGAGAACCCATCGATAAACATCACATCATAGCATCTGAACTATTTAAAAAATCCAGCAAAATATTTCCTCTTCAAGACACGGAACATCTTCCTTCTTTCCAACCTCGTCTCTAAGTCCCTATTGGAAGAGCTCCGACGAGAGGCACTCAGCGGATGATAGATTCTCTCGAATGGTAATCATAAATCATAAGAGCTAATAAACAGCCCCTGATAAATCCTACTTTCTCGTTAATTTTCTCTTAGAAGAGAATTACTTTCAACCGGCCCTTTAGGATTTCCATATGAATAGTTCCTAAAGTGGCCTTCAGATGACGCCCTTATAGAAAATGGCCGTTATAATAGAGCCACTAAAGGCTAAGGGGTTCAGGTCGTATATTTCGGAGGGCGAGGAGCCACACAGCGTAGGGGGGGGAGGGGGTGATTTGAGTAGATCACGAAAGGCAAGCATTAAGTAGAGGTGGGTAGATGGTAGATGAGGCGGACGGGATTAAATTATTCTCAAAAGGATTCGATATACCAATATGCAGGTTCAGCTTAAATCCAGGATCTATGGGATGAAGGGGTCCAACGAAAGAATGGTCTCAACTTCTTCCAAAGAAAGGGGAATCTCAGTCATCGTTGGGGCAATATTTCATATTCTTTTAACTAACTAAAAAAGTCCCACTGATCCATAACCTCACTTAGGTTGATTGCTATATGAAGCATGATCTAAGGGATGCTTTGTGCAGGAATACTCATAATAAAAAGGAGCATTTAAAGAAAAAAAAAAAAAATTCCGGGGCAACTTATTATCATTATCATACTTATCAAAAGCACAGAACGAAAGAATAAAATACAATTAGCTAGGAAAGTAATCTTTCAGATAATTCTAGATAATAGAATACCCTCATTAGCAATTAATAACATTATTCTTACCATCCCATTAATAAAGGAAAAAAGCTAGAAAACTAAAGAATGCAAATTATTGGGTAGAAAAAATGATCACCAGTTTATTTTAATGAAGCAAATAAAGTTCTGGGTAATTTATTGAACTAATTCTAGACTATGCTTGCAATTACCAAATAAAATAAATAAGATAGATGGAGCAACCCTTTCATAAAATAAACCACGAAAAAAAAAAAATGCGGAAAATTGGCAAAACTGGGAATATGAAAAAAAAAAATTTTCGTTTCGCAGTTCATTAACCATTTAAAATTAATTCGCGGAAAACCTACGTGTGAGCAAAAACATATGCATTATATCAGAGAGAAGTTCGTGCATTTCAAGTTCCACTATATTATAGGGTTGTGGTGGCCGATGTGGTAGCGTCACTGACTGATGAACGCTAGACTGGGGTTCGAGACCCGCTCAAACTCGTTAGTTTCTTTGGTCGCTGCAATCTCACCATCCTTGTGAGCTAAGGATGGGCGGTTTGTGGAAGCCTATAGGTCTATCTGCTGAGTCATCAGCAAGCATTGCCTGGTCCTTCTTGGTTCTAGCTTGGGTGGAGGGGGGGGGGGGTTGGGTGCTGAACATGTGTATATATGGTCAGTGAACGCCAGACTGGGGTTCGAGTCCCGCTCAACCTCGTTAGTCTCTTTGGTCGCTGCAATCTCACCCTCCCTGTGAGCTTAGGATGGGGTGTTTGGGGGAGCATATAGGTCTATCTGCTTAGTCATCAGCAGCCATTGCCTGGTCCTCCTTGGTCTTACCTTGGGTGGAGAGGGAGTGGACGATGATCATATGTATATATGGTCAGTCTCTAGGGCATTATCCTTCTCGATAGGACAATGTCACTGTCCCTTGCCTATGCCATTCAAGAGCGGCCTTTAAACCTTTGAACGTATGGCCACAGCTTTGTTTATTTGTCCATCTGAAAGTCTGAGAGCATATTTACTTGAAAACTGAACACATTCATAAAATACGATCAAAGTATTCGTTGGGTACCCAGAGGAATCACGCTAAACCATCATTGTTTTCGAATGAAAATCTAGTATTAGAGGAAAGCTAACTATTAATATTTAGAAACATTTTATTCAAAATTCAGTCTTTTGTTCCTGAGCTATTTCATTAAAAGTAGGGAATCTCATTGCCTGCTTTCCTCTGTAGTTCCTGATTGCCTTTAATAGTTTACTCAACCATTCAGTCACCTAACCTTAAACTAAATCTTCCTTTACTTGTTTACTTATCCATTCAGTCAACTAACCTTATATTAAATCTTCCTTTACTTGTTTACTCATCTATTCAGTCACTTAACCTTAAACTAAATCTTCCTTTACTTGTTTACTTATCCATTCAGTCAACTAACCTTATATTAAATCTTCCTTTACTTGTTTACTCATCTATTCAGTCACTTAACCTTAAACTAAATCTTCCTTTACTTGTTTACTTATCCATTCAGTCAACTAACCTTATATTAAATCTTCCTTTACTTGTTTACTCATCTATTCAGTCACTTAACCTTAAACTAAATCTTCCTTTACTTGTTTACTTATCCATTCAGTCAACTAACCTTATATTAAATCTTCCTTTACTTGTTTACTCATCTATTCAGTCACTTAACCATAAACTAAATCTTCCTTTAATAGTTTACTCAACCATTCAGTCACCTAACCATACACTAAATCTTAATAGTTTACTCAACCATTCAGTCACCTGACCATAAACTAAATCTTCCTTTAATAGTTTACTTAACCATTCAGTCTCTTAACCATAAACTAAATCTTATGAACTAACTAGGAGGTTCCTTTCACAACAAACATAAAACCTACACAAACCTTAAAGACCCCTTAAAGTTAACAGAAAGAATGATAAACCTTCATAATCCATTCTTTCCCTCCTTTCTGTCTTCCTTCTATGGAAATCTTGGATATATATGATAGTATTTTCCCCTCCAGCGAATTTGGGTCTCGCTTTCCTCCCTTATATTTTGGCCTTTCATCTTTTTTTCAAAGGGCGGGACATAATCAGGATATTCATTCAAAGGCTCCTCATATCGACCTCTAAATTACTGAAAACAAACAAAAACTAGTTCATAGGATTATTCTAGGTTTGTCGAATTACCAGAAAAGCAGATTACTGAAGGGATGTTATGCTCACAATATAAAGGGATTACTTTTGGCTATATATATATAAGCAACCAATGATGATCTTGAACAGATGTTAGCAGTATAGAGAGAGAGAGAGAGAGAGAGAGAGAGAGAGAGAGAGAGAGAGAGAGAGAGAGAGAGAGAGAGAGAGACATTGATTTACTATACCAAGACTATGGATCAGTCATAGCATATCTAGGTGATTTCATATATATATATATATATATATATATATATATATATATATATACTGTATATATATATATATATATATATAAATATATATACATATATATATATATTATTTTGCGAGTACACATATGCATGTATTATTTGTGTGTGTATATATACATATATATTTATATATAATATATATACATATATATACATATATATATATATTATATATATATATATATATATATATATATATATATATATATATATATATAAGCATAAACTCACAGTAACACGAGATGCTTAAATGCAACAATATACAGTGATAAAATTAAAATACTGGATGAATCCTAACCGGTTTCGTCTCACGAGTCACGACACCATGAAGAGGACTTATATGCCAATAGGTAATTTGACGATACATATATTGCAGTAGGAGAACGAACATACATATAAATAGAGGACTAGACCACCTCTATTTGCCACTGCCATTCATGAGTACCCTTTAAATATGTCTGGTACTTCGTGGAAGGAGCCCATATCCCATTAGAAAGGTGAGATTGATTGATTGATTGATTGATTTGAGGTTTTCTGGCATCCTGACATAGACAGGTCGGATGATTAAAGGGTCAGGTCACGGCCAAGTTATATTTTACTTTCTTTAGTAGACCTTCAGATAGTTATCTGCAATTTCCTTATGCTAATAATTAACTTGAATAATTTTTCCATTTCATATGTATCGAAAAACATAAACATATATATATATATATATATATATATATATATATATATATATATATACACAGTATATACACATGCATATACATATAATTGGACATATTTTGCATACCAATACATAAACACATCCACGAATCAACAGTTAAAATTATTAATGTGGCAGTAATAATTAACTTGTTTACTACAAGGAATGAACCCCTGTTAAGAGAAACCACTTGATGTTGAAATAAGTATTTAACCCACATGATTCAAACCACACGGGGGAGAGAGAGAGAGAGAGAGAGAGAGAGAGAGAGAGAGAGAGAGAGAGAGAGAGAGAGAGAGAGAGAGAGAGAGATATTTTTCCCAGTCATGTTTGACTAATCAACGATTAAAATATTTTACTACTGGTTTCTTTGATCGCTGTAACCTCACCATCCTTGTGAGCTAATGATGGGGGGTTTTATGGAGCCTATAGGTCTATCTGCTGAGTCATCAGCAGCCATTGCCTGGCCCTCCTTGGTTCTAGCTTGGGTGAAGAGGGGGCTTGGGCGGTATTTATATGATACATATGGTCAGTCTCTAGGGCATTGTCCTGCTGGATAGAGCAATGTCACTGTCCCTTGCCTCTGCCATTCATGAGTGACCTTTAAACCAGCTGATCGATCATAGCTCAAAAACTTATGGACTAATATAACAGTCAATATATATTTATTCTTCCTAACTTAAGTATTAAAATTTCCAGCTCTTGCTAGTAAAATTGTATGTAAAACAGAAAAAAAACTTAATGAAAATGAGATATGAGCAAAAAAAAAAAATGATTGCAGTGAATAAGTGGGAATATTTCTTTTAATCAACGCTCGAAAAAAATAAAGCCATAAAACTTATTTTTCATGTGATCAAGGAAATTAGAAAAACACAGCAATAAACTATACACAAAAAGACTGGCATCTGATAATAAACAAAATTCTTTAATAAATAATAAAAAAAAACCATTACATTACAACACAATTGGTAAAAGTAAAAACCAGAAGAGATGAATTTTCATGAGATAATAAATAACACCTTTGAATCTTAATATTCGCCGAAAAACAAAGCGGAACTTCGTTATGAATAAAGGTAAATGAATGGCAATTATCATAAATCATGCAAATATATCACATTTGTGATTAGCGCCACCTTACACTATATGCTCGTGTTTGCAGTTACTCATTATGATATATATATCTTATTATGGTTCATTATTTATTGAATTTTTTACGCACCCAGATTAGATGATGCAGGATGACTTATATTAATTGATTTGATGATGAATAAAAACGCTATTATTCATTAATTTGGTAATCACCATCAAATATGATTATTTTACTTGATTGCACAAAGAGGAATTTCCGCACACGCAAAGAAGATGAAATTATTGGACAATTAAAAGTCAAACTTGAAACATGCGAAAAGTTTAAAAAAATGGAATAAATATACATAAAACTAACACAAAATGCTAAAAATAAATCTGCCGAGAAACAGAAAACCAAGAACCATAAATCAAACATATATCTTTGATGAAAGAAACTGAAAACAAGTAAAATTTCAGGCAACAAACGATGGCTAACAATCATGCCCCACGATCCATATCACAACACTACCACTTTACACAAACAAAAGCCAGCAACGTTCCTTTACATTTAATTTTTTTAATGATTCTGAGACACATTAGTTCTAGCTACACTTTTAAAAAATCCGTAATTTTAATCAGAAATTCTCCGTAAAAATATACTGCTTTCACCAGTATTTCAGTAAAATACAGGTGACCGTAATCTTACCCTACTTTGCTTTTTTTTTACGGGTTGGTTACAGTAATATCACTTCCTTTACGTCAATATATACGATTTTAAAACGGTAAAAAATATGGAATAAATGTTGCCAGGTATTTACCATTTTTTAATGAAAATTTTTAACTGTGTAGGGTACCTATATATAAAACATGAGTAACGCCAACTTCAAACCAGGGCGCCATTTTGTCACCAGCAGTCATCTCAAAACAGGCAAGCACATCCATGTAGGTACTCTAGAATTAGCCTTAGAAGGAGGATGGGTTTAGATTGCTCTCCCTTATAAGGGTACCACAGGCTCTTGCCCCTTTAGGACGCCCGTAAGTGGGATAAGGATGCGAAAGTGAAGGATCATAGATTGGTCTTCTTATAAGGGTACCAATGGCTCTTGCCCTTTAGGACGCCCGTAAGTGGGATAAGGATGCGAAAGTGAAGAATTATATAGGATGATGATGAGATGGGAGCAACAGGCCGACCGAGGCTTGAGTCCGAAGTTCAGTCAAGGGGTGCCACAAAGCAGATAAGGCCTTCCTAAACTCGGTTACTCTTTGGTCCTGGATAAATTGAATTTTTCTTATTGCAGCCCGAAGAGGGAATTGGCCTTAGTAATGATTCACCGTTCGTGATAGCAGTGTTACTGATATGGACAGAATATTCCTTATATGCCTATATATGGATTTTTCAGTGGGGAAGGGCGTACCCTCTGACAGACCTCATGAGGGTACCCCAGTTGAAAATCACTGTAGAACTTTGAAACCTGCAGCAATTTTTTTTTTTTTTTTGAACAGGCTACTATAGGTCTCCTTTTATAGTTTATATATGGGAGATCTGTTTTATTGTTGTTGCTGTTCTTAAAATATCTTATTTCAGTTGTTCTCTACTTCTCATGTAGTAGGCTATATCTACTTCCTTAATTCCTTTCCTCACAGTACTAATTTTCCCTGTTGGAGCCCTTAGGCTTTTAGCATCCTGCTTTTCCAACCAGGGTTGTAGCTTAGCAAGTAATAATAATAATAATAATAATAATAATAATAAATAATATAAAAAATATTAAAAATAATAATAATAATAATAATAATAATAATAATAATAATAATAATGATAATAATAAATAATAATAACAATATTAAAAATAATGAATAACAATTGTCTTAATTTAGTTTGGAGTTCTTCATTTTACTTAAATTTCTGGGGGAGTGAAGGATCTTCTTCTTCAATGGCATCAAAGGCTTTTAAAGGTTTAAAAGCCGCTCATGAATGGCAGAGGCAAGGGGCAGGACAATGCCATAGAGACTGATCAGATTATATATATATATATATATATATATATATATATATATATATATATGTATACGTATATATATATATATATATATATATATATATATGTATATATGTATACGTATATATATATATATATATATATATATATATATATATATATTTTTGGGCTCAAGCCATGGCGTCCTGATGGAAGGTTCCTTTTTGGTAGCTTCCTTGGGTATAAGACTACTAAGATATTCCCAGAGAATTTAACCACAGGTTATCACAGAATTCTAACTTCTGGAGCGAGTATCTCAAAGGTTTCCCTTTAAGACATCGTAATTTCAACAGGGGACGCATGTCTAAACGCGCCACATAGCTATCTTCACCCCGAACAGAGTTAATGCTTCGGTGTGTAAGAGTAGAGAATAGCTGGGAGCCGTTCCACAGCTAATCTCACTCGTGGCTACTACTGATACTCGAGACGTAAACAAACGGACGCCATTGCTCTAATGACGTCACGCCCGTCTTCATCCTTTGTTTAGTAGCTGCCCTACTTAGACGGATTTTCCCTGTGTTAACTTTATCGTTTTGCATCTTCGCTATGTCGTTACCTTCAGCCTCGCCTTCTTCTGGAAAGTTGAGTACAAGGTTCCAGTATTGTTTAATTAAGCTCTGGCCGTAAAGTAAATATTACTTTTCGAGATAATTGCTGTTTTGTGGCAGAGCTTTGCCTCTACCGGACCCGCCATTTTATGGCGTCGTTGTTGTTATGCATGTCTTATTTAGTTAGCCACAACAACGTTTCCGGCATTATTTACTAATCGAATACATTAGTTTATTTAGTCTTCATAGCTAGGAACTTTTATATCGTGTTTAGACGCTTTTTATCGGTCATCGATTGACCTCATACCAGTCGGCTACTATAGCCCCCAGGCCAGGAGCCTACATACAAGTGTTCATGCATGATTTATTAGTGATCCTAGACTAAGTTATGAAGATAGTGGCATTATTTTACAATACTTTTGACAGTGATGCAAATGTTTTCGCCTTCAGGGACCATATAGGGGATAGGCTAGTCAGTGACTCTTGCTAGCCTAACCTAATGTTAGGACCCCTATATGCTTCCTTCATCCCCTGCCTTGGCATTCCCTCTATTTAGCCTTGATTCCTTTTCTGAGTAAAGGGATTAATTGTCTAATAGAGTATATATCGCCTCTCTGTCCTCCCTAAAGGAATGAACCCCCTTTAGGGTTGCGTCCGAGAGTGAGGTTAGGCTAGCCTACCTCTATGGCAGGATAGTCTATGACTTTCCTGCGATAGCGATATGTCTTCTTCCTTTCCTAGTTCAGGACTCTTAGCCCTGTTCTAGGTTAGGTTAGGAAGGTTTCTCTGTTCCATGCTGAAACTGTACTCTTGCACCGTTTTAGCTGATCTGCCTGATCTTAGGTTAGGGAGTGTCCTCCCTTTCCTTAGTGGCCGCTCTGGTACAGAAACCCTTCCTGGGAAGACTTCTCTCTTCTCCCTCCCCACCTATCTCTTGTATAGCCTAGCCTATGCATAGGTTAGTTTATACCCATCTGTCCCCTGTCCTACAACTCCTCCTTAGGGTGGAATAGTAGGGCTACCCGAGCTTCCTTGTGCAGTCCGCTCTGGTACACATACCTTCATAGTGTCCTATAAGGTTAGTTACTAGTGTAGTCCTGCATATGGGAGTCTCCCCCCCCCCCTTGGGTGTTCCCTAGCCCTCCCTTGGGCTACCTTGCTCCTGGTCCCTAGTGACCCCTGCTCATGGATGTTAGAGCCTGCCTCTATCATGGGTACACCCCCTCAGGGAGGGGGAGGGATGTTTGGATTCCTGATGGTACTTCCTACATCCCTTCCCCCCTCCCCCCTGTCTCTCTCCCTATCCGGGTGCCGGTCTCTTGCCGCCTCTACTGTCGGCAATACCTGCCTCCTACTTGGTGACTCTCCCTAACCTTGCCGCCAGCCCCCCGTGTACCGAGGGACTGCCGGCTGCCGCCGGCTACTACCGGCGGCTCTCCTCTTCCTAGCTTGTCGTCCGCTTGCCGGTCGGCCCCCGGAGTGCCGGCATATACTGCCGGCAACCCGGTACAGCCTTAACCATCCTTATCCCAGTCACCAATCTGGCATCCTCCGACTGCCGGAGCCGCCGCTCCCTGCCGGCGTGCCGCCGTTGCGCCGGCGGCCGCCATCCTGGTATTTGACTGACTTTGAACATTGTCTGTCCTAATGCCAGAATCTATGCTGGAGCGAGCTCCGGCATGCCGGCGGCTTGCCGGATGCCCCGGAGGCGTCAAGAATACTTGCACCCCCTTCCTGTAGCTATCATAAGACTATGATAGCCCTATATCGCAAACAGATAAGCTGCTTCTGCTATTAAGATCAGTACCTAGTACTGCTCTATTAGTGATCATGCTGTCTCTTTGCATTCTTCTAATTCCAGCATGCTATGTGCATCTTAGCACGGCTGGTTGCCAGAAGCAGTTACCTTTTAAATGAGGCCTTCTGGCCCTTAACTGGGAACCGAATGAATTCGGTCCCAATCTTGTCCTTGGTTTTTTCCATGGAATTCCAAAATACTTGGAATTCTAGGGAATTATATCCAGTGCCCTCGGTCACTCGGGTTATCCAGGGACCAAGCTTATGGTAACCAGCCGGGCGAGATGCATGGAGCATGTTCTCCTTTACTATTTTCATTCTCTATGCATCACAACTTCATTAAGTTAAAATTAATAATTAATATTAACTTAGTTTAAGAGCCATTCTTATGACTCCCCCATACTCATTTTCTCTTTCTTCCACAGGAGGAGCAGATGAAGTGTGATTTCGCCTTCTGCGCTGTGAAACGCCCGCAGTTTTACGGGCATACGGCTTGCAGGACTCACGCCCCTTGTGCAGACAAGAAAGGGGATTTGAAGTTTTGGAATCCACTGGATTGTACGGTCTGTCAGGCTCACCTAGTTGAGGCCTTCCATAATCCTCCCTCAGCGGAGATTAGAGACATTTCTCGTGAAAAGCTGCGCAAGTGGGTGCGTGGCTTCCAGAAAAATGCTACCGGACCGTACCTGGCCACCGAAGAACTGAGGTCACTATTGTTCCCTAAGGCCTCCCCTGACTCAGTGGTACCCAAAGACGTGATCCCCACTCTCCAAATTACGGTGGAACCTGATGTAGTCATGGCTCAGTCCATGCACGAGTGTCGTTTGGATTCCAAAGATGACGAACAGATTTCGGATGTCTCGGAAGACACGGAGAAAACGCTTATGGCTCAAGGAGCCGAAGATGACGAAGACAAGGTGGAATACACCGAGTCGGAGCAAGAGGTCGCTCCCCCGTCCATCCCCCCTCCTACTCCTACACCGACGGAAATGTCTATTCCGTCTACCTCCTCGACTCCGGATCCTTCTTCTTCCACTCAAGAATTGATCCGACTGATTAGAGCCGTCATGGACGACAGGCTGAAGGAGAACCAGGAGTCCATCAGGTCGATGATAGGATCCAGAGAGCCGAAGAAGATTTCGGTCAAGGATCTCCCCGCTTGCTCTCATGCCAACCCGTGGAGGTATGCAGAGCATATGGTTATTGCGACCGGCAGGATCTTTGTCAGTGATAAGATCGGCACGGTCCCTTTGGAAGATGTGGAGTTCTTCCCAAGCTTTGAGGCCTACCCGGACTGTTACGTCCGGCTTCGTTCCGAACCTGCCTCGAAGGAAGAGACCGAACCTAAGGAAGAGATAGTGTTCGATCTCGCAAAGGCCCAGGCTATGCTAGCCTCCGCATTCAAGAGTAGAGGCTTTACCTGCTCTAAGCTTCCGGCATTGAGCAAGAAGCACCCTACTTACGTTGCACCTGATACTGCGGTTCTTCCATTCTTGGAAAAGGCCTTAGCTGCATGCCTTAAAGCGGCGGAAGAAGGGAAACCCTGCCCTGCACTGGAGGAGTGCAGACCCTTCTCCATCGTGACCCCCCCTGACGCTCGACACTGGAAAGATGTTCAACATACTTTCGTCGTGGGAAGGCTCGATCCTGACGTCGCCGGACGTCAGTTTAATGAAGACCTCCCAAAGCTCAACGATCACCTCCTTCGCCGGGAACAAGACACGAAGGAGAGGCTTGCGGCATCTCTTTCTCATCAAGTCCAACTGGAAGTTATGGCCTGTGACACTAGAGTACCAGATCACTACATGGTACTCTCCAAATCCCACTTACTGACGGTAATGAAGGACTTGTACCACTTCATAAAGGCTCGAAGAGCCTGTCGTGAATTCGTGTTTGCCGGTGCCACCGTGAAACACGAACCCCGGAGGCTGATTTCCTCCAACATCTGGGGAAAGCACCTGTTTCCTTCTGACCTTGTGAAGGAAATCACTGACAGAGCCGCCACGGAGAATAGGAACCTTCTCCACAAGTGGGGCATGTCCAGGAAAAGGAAACCCTCTCAGGACGACGGACCTCAGCCTAAGAGGAAACCCCAAAAGTCAAAACCCCAGCAACGTCAGCAAAGACGTCAGTTTCCGGGACCCGCTACCTCCCAAGTGATTGCCCAACCACAACAGACCTTTCAATTGGTCCCCCAACCGGTGTTGTCACAGTCACCGGTCTTCACCCCTGCCTTTGAGCAACCATCAACTACCTTTCATGCCAAAGGTAGAGGCTCATTCAGGGGTGCAAGCAAAGACGCATCTCGCCGTCCCTCCAGAGGTAGAGGAGGAAAGGGAGCTAGCGGCCGAGGCAACAAGTCCTCGGGACACCAGAAGCAATGAAGTGCTTCCGGTGGGAGGAAGACTCCGCCAATTCCAGGATCGTTGGACCTTCGATCCCTGGGCACACAGCATCGTCAAGAAGGGTCTAGGCTGGAGTTGGACTCAACCACCCCCAATCTTCCAGCAATTCTTCCAGCAATCAACCCCCCTTCTGGAAGAATATGTTCTAGACCTCTTGAACAAGAAGGTGATAAGGAAGGTAAAGTCCACCAGGTTCCAAGGGAGACTGTTTTGTGTTCCCAAGAAGGACTCAGACAAACTCAGAGTCATTCTGGACTTATCCCCCCTCAACAAGTTCATAGAGAACAACAAATTCAAGATGCTGACGCTTCAACAAATAAGGACCCTTCTGCCTCAAGGTTCCTACACGGTCTCTATAGACCTGGCGGATGCCTACTGGCACATTCCAATGAACCATCACGCTTCCTCCTACCTAGGATTTCGACTCCAAAGGAAAAGCTACGCCTTCCGGGCCATGCCCTTCGGCCTCAATGTGGCCCCTCGGATCTTCACAAAACTGGCGGATGCCATAGTACAACAGCTCCGCCTAAGAAACGTCCAGGTGATGGCCTACCTCGACGACTGGCTAGTCTGGGCTCCATCGCCCGAAGAGTGTGCAAAGTCTTGCAACGAAGTTACCCAGTACCTAGAACACCTGGGATTCAAGATCAACGAGAAAAAATCTCGCCTCTCTCCAGCTCAGAAGTTTCAGTGGTTGGGAATCCACTGGAATCTTCAGTCACACCGCCTTTCCATCCCCCAGAAGAAAAGGAAGGAAATAGCAGGGTCTGTCAAGCGACTACTGAAATCCAAACGCATTTCAAGACGACAGCAGGAACGAGTTCTAGGCTCTCTACAATTCGCCTCAGTGACAAACCCAGTGCTTCGTGCACAGCTAAAGGATGCCGCGGGAGTCTGGAGACGCTCGGCATCCATCGCTCGAAGAGACCTCAAGAGACGGCTTCCAAACAGACTGCGACGCCTCCTAAAGCCGTGGTCGGAAGAAAAGGCCCTGAAAAGGTCCATTCCTCTCCAACACCCTCCTCCATCACTCAACATCCACACGGATGCCTCACTGGAAGGTTGGGGAGGTCACTCCCACCAGAAACAGGTTCAAGGTACCTGGTCTCCACTATTCAAGACGTTCCACATAAACATCTTGGAGGCCATGGCGGTCCTTCTAACACTGAAGAAGTTATCCCCGCCGCCCTCGATCCACATCCGTCTAACCCTAGACAACTCGGTGGTAGTTTGTTGTCTCAATCGCCAAGGCTCAAGATCGCCCCAGATAAATCAGGTGCTTCTCCCAATCTTCCGTCTGGCGGAGAAGAAGAAGTGGCACCTGTCTGCAGTTCACCTACAAGGATTCCGCAACGTGACAGCGGATGCTCTATCTCGGACAAACCCGATAGAGTCAGAATGGTCTCTAGACGCAAGATCGTTCTCCTTCATCTCTCTCCAAGTCCCAGAACTTCAGATAGATCTCTTTGCAACGAGCGACAACAATCAACTTCCTCTGTACGTAGCCCCGTACGAGGACCCCAAAGCAGAAGCAGTGGATGCCATGTCACTGGACTGGAACAGATGGTCCAAGATCTATCTGTTCCCTCCCACCAACCTTCTGTTGAAAGTCCTCTCCAAACTGAGAACCTTCAAAGGGACAGCGGCCCTAGTGGCTCCCAAGTGGCCCCGGAGCAACTGGTACCCCCTGGTCATGGAGCTGCAGCCCAAGCTGATCCCTCTCCCGGGCCCAGTTCTCTCTCAACAAGTACAGAAGTCGACTGTCTTCGCTTCATCATCGAAAATCAAGGACCTTCATCTCATGATTTTCTCTCCCTTGCCGCAAAGAAGAGGTTTGGGATCTCGAAGAAAAGTCTAGACTTCCTAGAGGAATACAAGACCGAATCCACGAGACGGCAATATGAATCATCCTGGAGGAAATGGGTCTCCTTCGTCAGGACAAAAAATCCTAAAGAAATCACGATTGATTTCTGTATGTCCTTCTTTATTCACCTTCATGGACAAGGATTAGCAGCCAATACGATTTCAACCTGCAAATCGGCCTTGACTAGACCAATTCTATATGCTTTCCAAATTGATCTGTCCAACGACATCTTCAACAAACTACCAAAAGCATGTGCTCGCCTACGTCCAGCACCCCCTCCGAAACCGATCTCCTGGTCACTAGACAAGGTACTCCATTTCGCCTCCAACTTGGTCAACGATTCATGCCCCCTCAAGGATCTGACTCAGAAAGTTATATTTTTATTTGCTCTCGCTTCGGGAGCTCGAGTCAGCGAAATAGTGGCATTATCAAGAGAAGAAGGACACATCCTGTTTACTGATTCAGGAGAAGTGACCCTCTCCCCTGATCCGACGTTTCTCGCTAAAAATGAATTACCCACCAAAAGATGGGGCCCTTGGAGAATATGCCCCCTGAAGGAGGATGTCTCTCTATGTCCAGTAGAGAGCCTCAAGGTCTATCTTCGCAGAACTTCGAACTTTGGTGGAGGCCAACTCTTCAAAGGAGAAACATCGGGCAGCGACCTGTCACTGAAACAATTAAGAGCGAAAATCACCTACTTCATTCGCAGAGCGGATCCGAACAGTACACCCGCTGGTCATGATCCTAGAAAAGTGGCATCTTCTCTGAATTTCTTTCAGAGCATGGACTTTGAAAGCCTTAAAAACTTCACGGGCTGGAAGTCCTCGCGAGTTTTCTTTAAACACTATGCGAAACAAGTGCACGAAGTCAAACATTTTGTGGTAGCCGCAGGTAGTGTTATGAAACCTGCACCTAACTCTGCGTAGAACAGTGAGTTACTTGGGACTCTAACTCTTCGGGTGCCTATGTTGACCCTCGAGCGATTCATAGTGATGTCGAAAAACACTTAGTGCTTTTATAACTGTTCTTATCCCAGGTGAAATGTCATAGTGTCACACAAGTGCCGCATGCCTTGAGCATGATGTGTTTTATTTAAAGACTTGCGTTCCTCGAGAACGAGTACCTACTAATACCCTGAAATTCCTTTTCAGATTCAATTGCAAGCCTTTATTTCTATGTACATTATTATTACTGTAAATGAACTTTACTTTTGCTGTAAATTATTTAATTTCTGCATTGTGAAATAAAATTTCTATTTTATTACTTGTGCGTCTCTATCAGCTCCTACTTACTATGAAATACATACCTGTCATAGTTTTATTTATTCCTCCTTTCTTATGGTTATGAAGAATTTAAGATGTTTAATCCTAAATTATATTCACCCTGACTAAGTAAGGTTCCTACACGAATACTTACTTCTGATAACCAAGAGATGAACTCTACACAGTGCCCAACCACCACTGGTCTAATTTCAGAATGTTCCTATACAAATACCAAACATTCCGCTTCATCTCTAAGTTCTTTAAGTTCTTCTCTCAGGATGAATAGCCCTTCAATACCACTTTGACGTCGGCATAGCCCATGGGAACTTCACTGCCAAGGGGGGCAGGATACTTCGTCCCTATGGTTCTTATCTAAGATTACTTTGCTGTTTTGTCAATGCCTAGGCACTTAATACTGGGGGAAAATCTACCACGATACATTGATTCTCTGGTACTCTTCCATCAGGACGCCATGGCTTGAGCCCAAAAAACGGATTTTGAGCGAAGCGAAAAATCTATTTTTGGGTGAGATAGCCATGGCGTCCTGATGGACCCTCCCTACTACTTCGTCCAGTTTTGTTCCCACCCTGTGCCACTGTATCATGGTGATGGGCAGCAACTGGCTTCAGGATGAAGACGGGCGTGACGTCATTAGAGCAATGGCGTCCGTTTGTTTACGTCTCGAGTATCAGTAGTAGCCACGAGTGAGATTAGCTGTGGAACGGCTCCCAGCTATTCTCTACTCTTACACACCGAAGCATTAACTCTGTTCGGGGTGAAGATAGCTATGTGGCGCGTTTAGACATGCGTCCCCTGTTGAAATTACGATGTCTTAAAGGGAAACCTTTGAGATACTCGCTCCAGAAGTTAGAATTCTGTGATAACCTGTGGTTAAATTCTCTGGGAATATCTTAGTAGTCTTATACCCAAGGAAGCTACCAAAAAGGAACCTTCCATCAGGACGCCATGGCTATCTCACCCAAAAATAGATTTTTCGCTTCGCTCAAAATCCGTTATATATATCTATATCCCAGTGACCAAGCACCCTTTTCACCCAAGCTAGGACCAAGAAGGAACAGGCAGTGCCTGCTGATGACTCAGCAGAGACCTATGGACTCCCCCAAAACCCCCCTTCCTTAGCTCACAAGGATGGTGAGGTTGCAGCTATCAAAAGAACTAACGAGTTTGTGCAGTTGAGCTGGACTCAAAACCCAGTCAGGAGTTCACAAGTCAGGGACGTTACTACATCAGCCACCACAACCCTTTAATGTATATTAACGGGTCTGTTGTGAAAATCTTTCAACAAATCAAATTTCATATATGCTTATGCTACGTCGGGACAGTCATTATAAAACTGTGAAATAAACATAAATAAATCAACGAACTCAGATAATAATAAAAGCGCGAAAGTTTATGAGCCCTTTTAAGCCCTATATACTATACGCTTTGACGGAGCTACGCAATCCACTGCTTTACTTTAGAGGTCCATTCATTTTCCCGCAGGAAACGTAAACCACCATAAAGTACCATGACAGCCTCCACACATAACCGGTAAACGTCTGAGCGGGCGCATCCTATAGCAGGACCGTGGCACCCGAATAAAAAGCTCTCTTGGGCGGAACTAATTGACCCAGAATTGACCCACCAAAGGAAAACCGCCATTTCCACTCGGCCGTATTATCTTTTATCCCCGAAGTGCGTTAGGTTCTGATTCTCTTCTGCTTTCAGCCTGTCTCCCTTGACAAAGGGATGGCAGTGAAAAGGAAGATGAAAGGGCAATGAAAGGGAATATAGGTAAATAGAGAGGGTGTGGATCCGACGGTTTGGAGAGGCCGAGGTCGGAAGAAGT
The DNA here is from genome assembly GCF_036898095.1 of Palaemon carinicauda. Classification (NCBI taxonomy): domain Eukaryota; kingdom Metazoa; phylum Arthropoda; class Malacostraca; order Decapoda; family Palaemonidae; genus Palaemon; species Palaemon carinicauda. Next base: position 33,827,296 of record NC_090759.1, read on the forward strand.
TAGATGTGGCTGCTATATTTATGGAGGAAATGGGAGTTAAAAGCGAAACAAGAAAACTGTTAGCGATAGGATTCCTAGAAATGACAAAGTGTTAAGCAATCTGTTAAAGAATAATGCACATATCATCATCATCATCATTGTTATTATTATTATTATTATTATTAGTAGTAGTAGTAGTAGTAGTAGTAGTAGTAGTAGTAGTAGTAGTAGTAGTAGTAGTAGTAGTAGTGTTACTGGTAGTAGTAGTAGTATTAGTAGTAGTAGTAGTAGTTGGAAAAGCAGGATGCTATAAGCCCAAGGGATCCCTCCAATAGGGAAAAATAGCCCAGTGAGGAAAGGAAACATGGTGGGAAGGTAATAAGGAAATAATCCACAAAAGAAGTAATGAGCAACTAACATGAAATATTTTAGCATCAGTGACAACATTAAAATAGACATATCATATATAGACTATAGAAAGACTTATGTCATCCTGTTCAACATAAAAACATTCGCTGGAATTTTGAACTTTAAAAGCTCTGCCGATAGATCATATATGAGGAATATTCAGCTATTGCTTGAAACGGTGAAAGGAATTTTTATAGAAAAACGTAAATGAATAAAAGGAAAACCATAACAAAGTATAATATTAGGTATAAGTATATTTATAAATATAGTAATAATGGGATTCATAAAAGAATACGTAAGCGAACCGATATGTTCTACTTGTAACGTTCCTACAATCTTTAAAATGTCTTGAAATAAAATCAATTATGAATACAATGTAAAGAGTCGGAAAAAAATTGTTATGTCAGCAATATATTAACTATCGAGCCTTACAATAGACTAAGATAACAACAATAGACTAAGATAACAACAATAGACTAAGATAACAACAATATATTAACTATCGAGCCTTACAATAGACTAAGATAACAACAATAGACTAAGATAACAACAATATATTAACTATCGAGCCTTACAATAGACTAAGATAACAACAATATATTAACTATCGAGCCTTACAATAGACTAAGGTAACACCTCTGGTAATAAATACCTCAACAGTCAATGAGGTACTTAAAGTTTAAGCTTCATGAGAAAACCCTTTAATATAGCATTAATTATTTCTAGCTTATTTCTAAGGGTGCATTTTGACCTAGTTATAGTTCTGTTATCTGAGAATCAAGGAATATACCCTTTAATATGCATACCATTCCAATTTTCTAGCTTGAAACATTTTAAGAGTTCAGTGTTCTAGCTATAGTTCTATGATCAGCTTTAGATTATTTAAGGGTGGGCTATATTCAAGCTAAACTTGCAGTCATGTGAGGATACAGCGCCTCATTTTAATCTGCATAGCATTCAATACTTTTCAGCCTCAGATTTTATTACGGGTGAACTCTCTCTTCGCACTCTCCGAGATTAGTTCACCAAACGTTCAGCTGGGCTCAACAAGGCACTAGAAGAGTTGGAAGACCCAGACCTACATGGCTGAGGATTATGGAGCGCGAAGTAGTAGATGATGAATGGAGAAGTATTGAATTAAAAGCTCAAGATAGAGACCACTGACGAAATGTAACCGAGGCCCCTAGCGTTAATAGGCGTAGGAGGAGATGATAATGATGAACTCTCTCCTAGTTAAAGCTGTGTCATCCGAGTATAAAAGAATCTATTATAGGCTGCGTAGCATTGTATTTTTTTTTAGCTTCAGGTCTTTATTCGTGGTCAAACGCTGTCCTAGCTATATTTCTGCCACCCAAGGACACATTTCTACATCAAGATGCATAGTATTCAATTTCTTTGCAGCTTTAAATTTTTCTTAAGTGTGCACTCTGTATTATATATACTGTAGCTCTGTCTTCTGAGAATACTTTGATCTAATTCCAAAAAGCATTTCATTAGCTCTGCTTCAGATTTTTTTAAGGCGTGCTCTGTCCTAGCTATAGTTCTGTTATCTGATAATACTGTTATTTATTTAAATCTGCATAGTATTAATTTTTTTCAACTTCAGAACTTTTATAAGCACTCGGTTCTAACCATAGCTCTGTCCTCTGTGGATACAGGTTCTAAGTTAAATCTGTATTGCATTCAATTTCTTTCAGCGCCAAATTCTTTGAGGGCAAATACTGTCCTAGATTTATTTCTGTCCTTTGAGGTTACAAGTATCTACTTTAATCTGGACAATATTAAATCATTTCAACAAAGGATTGTTAAGGGTGCTCTTTGTATTAGTTATAATTCTATCAACAGAGGATAAAGCTTCGTTATCCAAGGGGTAAACTATTGCACTGTAATTTTTCAGTGGCTACTTTCCTCTTGGTAAGGGTAGACGCGACTCTTTAGCTATGGTAAGCAGCTCTTCTAGGAGAAGGACACTCCAAAATCAAACCATTGTTCACTATTCTTTGGTAGATCTTTAGGCTCTGTACCATGGTCTTCTACTGTCTTGGGTTAGAGTTCTCCTTCTTGAGGGTACACTCGGGCACACTATTTTGTTTATTTTCTCTTCCTCATGTTTTGTTAACGTTTTTATAGTTTATACAAGAAATATTTATTTTACTGTTGTTACTGTTTCTAGAATATTTTATTTTTCCTCGTTTCCTTTCCTCACTGGGCTATTTTCCCTGTTGGGGTCCCTGGGCTTATAGCATCCTGCTTTTCCAACTAGGTTTATAGCTAAGCAAATAATAATAATAATAATAATAATAATAATAATAATAATAATAATAATAATAATAATAATAATAATGTACATGAACTCTATAGTCTCATAAAACACCCAATTACAGGTCAGAAAAAAGTCTACTGAATACAGTGCTTTCAACTTCTGTAAGAAAGTAGTTTTTGCAGTTATTTGTTCCAAGGTGAACTGCAACCGGGTATACATAAGACTTATTCACCCAAATCTGCCTGAACTCTGTAGGTATATTCCCTCAATTAAATATTCATAAATAATTGAAAGATTTTACGCCTTTCTTGCTCAATATATTAGAATATATAGAAAAGCAAACCTAATGAAACTGTAAAGCACCACGTGAAACCACAATCATTGATCCAAGTACGTTTTACATTTCAAATGGAGTCAAAATTAAAGTTTTCGGACAAATTTTAGAATTTAATCGTCTATGAGAATTATTTCAAGCCATAATAGTGCGGGATTATGCTTGAGTGTTGTTCATGCCTCAAAACATTCCAGTGGAAAAAAAAAAAAAAAAGAATCATCCTGCAAGTGACGAATGCCAATCAGCAATGGATGATGATTTTTTTTAATATACCTCATGAAATAATATAACTTAATATCAACTCCAAGTATCGTGTAATTAATCGGGAGATGTACCAATACTATTTTCACGTAATATATCAATAAAAGCTGAACGTATGAAACATGGGTTAGACAGTTCAATCTATTAAATAACCACATTTCGGATGAGAAATTTTCCACCCAATGATTGGAAACATTAAAATATATATATATATATATATATATATATATATATATATATATATATATATATATATATATATATACACACACACACACACACACACAATCACACATACATGATCTGCCCACGTCCATTTTTTTTCTCACATGTTAGAATATCCGCTACTTAAGTTAATCCCATTATTATTCTTTCCAAAGCTTTTTGAGTTGTAAATAGCTTATGCTCTAATGCTTTAACAAGGCTGCAAGTTTCTTATGCACAAGTTGATACTGGTAGGGCCATCGGATTATAGTTTTCTCTTTAGAGAAAGTGGCACTTTACCTTTCATAATCTCATTTTGTTTACCAAAAACTCTCCATCCCATGCTTATCCTTCATTTAACTTCTGTCTTATGTCCTGAGGAAACGCTTACAGTCTGTGTTAAGTAGGTATATTCATTAACAATCTCTAAGAGGTTCGTCCAAAACCATTATTTGTTGCCACTCATTAATTTTCAGTCCTACAATTCTACCTTCTCTATTCGAATCTTATAAGATATTTTGGAATTCCTAACATGATCCAATAAATGGAACTATATCATATGTAAACCTTAAGTTGTCAATGCATTCCCCATTAATGCTAATTCCTTCATTTTCCCAATGTAATATTCTTAAAAAATCTTTCTAGGTAATCTGTGAACTATATATATATATATATATATATATATATATATATATATATATATATATATATATATATATATATATATATACAGTATATATACATATATAAATATAACTATTGATATATATAGATTATAACATATACTCTGTAATGTATATATATATATATATATATATATATATATATATATATGACCACTTAATAATACAAGCAAGAGAATCCAGAATAAGGACTCGCTTTATCCATATATCACACACTACTATTAATGAACAATCGTTACCAAGTATTTCCCTAATAATAAATCCAATAAATATTAAGACCATAAAATAATTATGCTCCTTAATGAAACATAATAGGAAGATTATCGATAGTATTATTTACAATAAAAAAGCATATTTGTTATTGACTTCTAAGGACACTCGGTTATTGAAATCTTGATTATATAAACTAATAGAATCTCTCTCCCTCTCTCTCTCTCTCTCTCTCTCTCTCTCTCTCTCTCTCTCTCTCTCTCTCTCTCTCAATATAAATAGCTTCCTCTAGCAATATATTATCTAAGTAAGGAAAAGGATAGAGCTAGATACTTTGAAATCAATAAGATCAATAATTCATTGTTTTACCTATTGTCAATCAATGGACTTTCTAAATAAAGAAAAGTATTGTTAGATACTTGAAAAACAAATAAGATCAGTAATATTTTGTTTTTACCTCCTCTTAACAATCAATACATTTTTTAAGCAATAAAACTGAGAACTACAGAAGATACTTTACAATTATTAAAATAAGTAATTTTGTGTCTTACCTCTTTTCACCTAGCAATCTATTTTCCAAGTACGGAAAAGTCAAATATTTGAGTTACTTTAAAATAACTGAAGAAATTTCTTTACCTAATATTTTATCTAAAGACGACATAACTGAATAATGCATTTCTTCCACACCATAAAATGGAAAATAAGTATATTTTCCCCTTCATTGACTTAACCTGCTTACCGGCAAAGGCTTGCAACCCTTATGGGGGCGCAAATCAGATCACTTCGAGCGCTCGTCTCAAACTCGACAATTTTCGCAGCAGAGACACCCCCCCCCCCCCCCGACCTCCACCCAAATGGCGTTTGCGTACACCCTCAAGACACAGCCTCCTTCAATCGCTCTGGCTGATTCTGTTATAGGCAAACATCTTCCGCGACTTTGCAAACAGCCGTACTGGAGAGGGATGTCAGGGGTACAAGGTTTGTTTTAGGTCAACAAATGGCTTATTTCTGTGACCGTATTTCTCAACTGTTTATTTGGTTGAAAAATCATTTAGGTTTACGAGTTGATTTTATTGAATTAATATAGGTCCCATTTTATAAAATTATAACGCATATGAAGAGAAACTCTACAACTAGGTTAAAATATCTTTTCATCTAACTAACAGTAGAAGAACCGATAATATGAACACTAGGAGTCTAAAGGGCATATATATATATATATATATATATATATATATATATATATATATATATATAATATATATATTATATAAATAATATATATATTAATATATGTATATATTATATATATATATATATATAATACACATTTATATATATAATATGTATATTTAGATATATGAATAATATATATACATATATACAATGTATATATATTTATATATATACATAATATACATATATTATAATATATATATATATATATAATATATATACATATATAATATGATATATATGTATAATATATATACATATATATATATATTATATAAATATATATATTTATATATATAATATATATAATATATATATATATATATATATATAAATAATATATATACATAGATATGATGTATATATATTTATATATATACATAATATACATATAATATAATATACATATACACAAATATAATATATATACATACATATGTATATATATATATATATATATATATATATATATATATATATATATATACATATATATATACGTATATATACGTATATATCTAGAGAGAGAGAGAGAGAGAGAGAGAGAGAGAGAGAGAGAGAGAGAGAGAGAGAGAGAGAGAGAGAAATATTTTCTTAGAGTACTAGGCAAGCAAACAAGTATATAGACAATATCACACGTGTATTCAATTTTAGGATTTCAGGAATTTAATATCATGCAACGAATTATTGGACCGAAATTAAAACAAGGAAGGGCAAATATTAAATGGCATTCGCACTGAAGATCATATGTCACTATAACTGGATATAGTATTAACATAACTACAATCACATCTGCAATCAACTTTGTATAGCTGTTATACTTAGCCTCCTAACTAAAGTCACAGTTGGCATCCTTACTGCTAATAGATAAGGCTATAGCAGATGATGCACCCCTTTTATATGGAAATGCATTGATTATCTTCTAGAGGGACACTCCAAAACCAAACCATTGATCCCTATTCTTATGTAGTGTTATAGCCTCTGTACCAGGGTCTTCCATTGTCTTTGATTAGGGTTCTATTGCTTGAGGGTACACTAAGGCACATTTTATTTTATCCTATTTCTCTTTCTCTTGTTTTGTTAAATATTTTTTTTAGTTTATATTTATATTTTTATGTTCATGAAATATTTTAGTTTTCCCCGTTTTTTCCTCACTGGGATATTTTCCCTGTTAGAGTCCCTGAGCTTATAGCATGCTGCTTTTCCAACTAGGGTTGTAGCTTAGCAAGTAATTATGATGATAATAATAATAATAATAATAATAATAATAATAATAACTATATATAAAAATATGTAAAAAAATTATATATATATATATATATATGCTGTATATATAAATTTTGTACATATTTAAATCATATTCATTATATATATATATATATATATATATATATATATATATATATATATACACAGGCATACATGCAGTATAATAAATAGAATATATTATTAAATTAACTTAATTCATATATATATATATATATATATATATATATATATACATATATATACACATCTTATTTTCCACCTAGTGTACAAGAGAATTTGCGTCATGTCACTGGGGAAGTAATTTGTATGACATTTCTAGTGGAGAAGAGGAAGCGAGCGTCAACATCTCGCGCGTCCTCTTAAACTCTCCTGACATCGCATTCACGGCCTTTTACCTTCTCAACATTTTTCTCTCACTTTGGAAAAAGAAAGGATAAAGATAAGGAAAAGATAAGGAAAAGAAAAGGATAAAGAATTAGGTTAAAGAAAAGGATAATCAAGTTAAATGTTAGAGGAATTTCGCTTCTTCATTTTATAATAAGAGATGGTGACAATTGTGAGAGATTATTATTATTATTATTATTATTATTACTACTTGCCAAGCTACAACCCTAGTTGAAAAGATAGATGCTATAAGCCCAGGTACTGCAACAGGAATACTAACCCTATGAGGAAAACAGGAAATAAAAGAAGTAATTAAAATAAATATTTCAAAAAGAGTAAAAATATTAATATAAAAATTTCATATATAAGCTATAAAGACTTGAACAAAATAAGAGGAAAACAAATAGAAAAGTGTGCCCGAGTGTACCCTCAGGCAAGAGAACTCTAGCCCTAGACAGTGGAAGATCATGGTACAGAGGCTGTGTAAGAGATTTTAGAAATCGGTTGGGAATTAACTTTGTAGATCTGATCAATTCAAACCGATATAGTAAACAGTGAAGGAGGAAGCTGGTGGAATAGCAGTGAAAGTCAACAGGTAATTACTGCATTGATAAAGTATTTATCCAGACATAGAGGCAGGTTATGGACAGAAATGAGAACAACAGGTGACAGAGAGAGAGAGAGAGAGAGAGAGAGAGAGAGAGAGAGAGAGAGAGAGAAATAAAATTCGGATAAGAAGATGACATCGAATAAACAGATGTTGTTTTATCATGACCTCCAATCGTAATGCCATGGAACAAGGAGAGAGGAGAGAGGAGAGAGGAGGGAGAGTATGGAGAGGAGGGAGAGTAGGGAGAGGAGGGAGAGTATGGAGAGGAGGGAGAGTAGGGAGAGGAGGGAGAGTGGGAGAGGGGAGAGGGGACAGTGGGAAAGGGGGGAGTGGGAGAGAAAGTAAGAGATAAAGAGAAAAAGTAAAAAAGATGTCGAAAAGGGCGCTGATGTTGTAATGAGAGGAAGTTATTAGGTGATAAAAAGGTTCTCAATGAAGGGGAGAGAGAGAGAGAGAGAGAGAGAGAGAGAGAGAAGAGAGAGAGAGAGAGAGAGAGAGAGAGAGAGAGAGGACACGGCTGGTAATAAAGATTGAAAGACCAGGTAAAAAGGGAAAAAGGAAAGTAAAGAAATTAACGCGTAATGAAGGGGAAGAAAAATGCAGATAAAAACCTTCGAGAGAGAGAGAGAGAGAGAGAGAGAGAGAGAGAGAGAGAGAGAGAGAGAGAGAATATTAATGCTGACCACATCTTAACGTTTATGTAATTCTATGAATGTGTGGTCGTGTATGAGAGAGAGAGAGAGAGAGAGAGAGAGAGAGAGAGAGAGCATTAATGATTACCACATCTTAAATAAGGAATTAATATTAAGCCATAAGCACTTCATCACACTCGTTTCCTTTCATCTTATCAACAATACTGTTGTCACAAAACAAAACTGATCTCAAAGCAATCAGTTCATGTGGACGATCAAAACTAACTAGATAATTACAAATAAATTCCAGACATTTCCAAAATCGAAAGGGTAATTCTGTATTACCTACAAAAGGAAGGAAACTGCATTTCCTCCAACGTGGAGGGAAATTACCTCCAAGACAAAAAACCAACTGGACCATTCCAATATATTATAATCATCTGTCTTCTCTCTCTAAAACTGTTCGGAAGGAAGGAAGGGTCTTTGGGGTAAAAGTACGTGAGTTGGCTAAGCTGATTCTCGCCCAATGAATGTGCTAAGCCATTTATTTACTCTTTTGTGATTTAGAGATACCTGGAGCTTCTATCCTTTACTGCTGAGTAAAGGATGTCATTATTATTCTGAACGTGAAACGTTATTGCCTTCAATGGGAGAGATTTCTGTGTCCGGGATTGCATGCCAAGAAAAATGTGAAATCAAACATGATAATGTCTCCTCCCCCCCCCCCCAACCATCTCGAAACAAAGGAACCAATTTCCAGGAGAGCGATAATCAATAATCGTAAACGGAATCTTATATCCAATTATGAATTATATATATTCGTTTCAGCGATTATTTTAATGATCTGATTATTTGGTGTTTTTGATTAATATATGATGGGGTTTAAGACATCAAAGAAGAATAAAAGGCTTTATATAGGATTTGTGACGAGAGAGAGAGAGAGAGAGAGAGAGAGAGAGAGAGAGAGAGAGAGAGAGAGAGAGAGAGAGAATGGGCTTTTCAATTATGAATTATTTACATTCGTTTCAGCGAATTCGTAAAAATGATTAGCAGTGATTAGTATGCAAAACCTAATCTTACAGAAGAACACGACCAACCCATAATTAATCTCATGATTTCATTGAATCAGCGGCATAATTGTTCACTTGTTTTATTCGAAGATCAGAAAATGAGAAATAGATTAACAAATCAGACGCAATTCCAGTCTGCAAGAATGATGAACATAGTCGGGTGGTAAGAGAAATGAAGTTAGATTCAAAGAAAAACGAAAAAAAAGTAGACAGAGTGCAGACCTCCTCCACGGCAGCTTATTTCTCGAAACCAGTATGCCTTTCCCAGAGTCAATTTAGACCGTGGGCGTATTTGAAGTCTGTGTGACAACCATGTGCGAACTTGGGGTTAGGGTTAAGGTTAAGGTTAATTAGGTCAACCTTTTGCTCCACCTTTGGCTCGACCCCGACCTTGACCTTTAACGTAGGACTTTTAATATTGAATCACTTCCACGCTTCAACATCATAAATAATATCCGAGAGTTTCACTACTCTATAAGTAAAATTGTGGCCACGAAATTGTTCATAAGCAAACCAACAAACAGGGACGAAAACATAACCTCCTCCCAACTTCGTTGATAGAGATAATGATCAGTGCATTAAATCAATGGCATAAATGTTAATTTCTTTTATTCGAATATCAGAAAATGAGAAATAGATGAATAAAGAGTTAATTCCAGTCTCCAAGAATGACGACCATTGTCAGGTCGTAATAGGAATGAAGTTTGATTAAAAAGAAAAAACTAAATGGAAGAGCATGTTTGGGAAACATCCGTGGCCCTTTATCCCCTTTAAGTAGAAAGGGGAGGAAAAGTGAGAGGGGAAGAGTGAGAGGGGAAGAGTGAGAGGGGAAAACTGAATGGGCTTAACAGGGGAAATTGAAGTCTTTCATAAGCGATTACTTCAGTTACGGTGACTTGCAGGTTGTTTAGAATTAAGTTAGTTTTTTTTTTTTTTTTTAAACCATCAAAGGTCATCATAAACTTTGCGTTGAAATTCTGAAGATAAATGCTCTTACCTCTATTCTTTTTTTAATATACACTACTCTAAAGTCATATTTTATAGTTATTTGGATTAGATTGGATCTAGTTTATTATAAAATCTAGGTTTTGTTGTTGTTGTTGAGTAAGCACAACTCGAATTTAAGTAGGATATGATGAATGAGAGAGAGATAACAATAGAGGAAGTGAGGAGAGCACTAGATGAAACGAGAGTAGGAAAAGCATCTGGTATGGACGGTGTGAAAGCTGAGATGTTGAAGGAAGGGGGTGTGACTGTACTTGAATGGTTGGTGAGATTGTTTAATATGTGTTTTGTGTTGTCAATGGTACCAGTAGATTGGGTTTGTGCATGTATTGTACCACTATATAAGGGTAAGGGAGATGTGCATGAGTGTTGTAATTCAAGAGGTATTAGTTTGTTGAGTGTAGTTGGAAAAGTGTATGGTAGAGTACTGATTAATAGGATTAAGGATAAAACAGAGAATGCAATCTTGGAAGTACAGGGTGGTTTTAGAAGAGGTAGGGGTTGCATGAATCAGATTTTTACAGTTAGGCAGATATGCGAGAAATATTTAGCAAAAGGTAAGGAGGTGTATGTTGCGTTTATGGATCTGGAGAAAGCATATGATAGAGTTGATAGGGAAGCAATGTGGGATGTGATGAGGTTATATGGAGTTGGTGGAAGGTTGTTGCAAGCAGTGAAAAGTTTATACAAAGGTAGTAAAGCATGTGTTAGAATAGGAAATGAAGTGAGTGATTGGTTTCCGGTGAGAGTGGGGCTGAGACAGGGATGTGTGATGTCGCCGTGGTTGTTTAACTTGTATGTTGATGGAGTGGTGAGAGAGGTGAATGCTCGAGTGCTTGGACGAGGATTAAAACTGGTAGGCGAGAATGACCATGAATGGGAGGTAAATCAGTTGTTGTTTGCGGATGATACTGTACTGGTAGCAGACACAGAAGAGAAGCTTGACCGACTAGTGACAGAATTTGGAAGGGTGTGTGAGAGAAGGAAGTTGAGAGTTAATGTGGGTAAGAGTAAGGTTATGAGATGTACGAGAAGGGAAGGTGGTGCAAGGTTGAATGTCATGTTGAATGGAGAGTTACTTGAGGAGGTGGATCAGTTTAAGTACTTGGGGTCTATTGTTGCAGCAAATGGTGGAGTGGAAGCAGATGTACGTCAGAGAGTGAATGAAGGTTGCAAAGTGTTGGGGGCAGTTAAGGGAGTAGTAAAAAATAGAGGGTTGGGCATGAATGTAAAGAGAGTTCTATATGAGAAAGTGATTGTACCAACTGTGATGTATGGATCGGAGTCGTGGGGAATGAAAGTGATGGAGAGACAGAAATTGAATGTGTTTGAGATGAAGTGTCTAAGGAGTATGGCTGGTGTATCTCGAGTAGATAGGGTTAGGAACGAAGTGGTGAGGGAGAGAACGGGTGTAAGAAATGAGTTAGCGGCTAGAGTGGATATGAATGTGTTGAGGTGGTTTGGCCATGTTGAGAGAATGGAAAATGGTTGTCTGCTAAAGAAGGTGATGAATGCAAGAGTTGATGGGAGAAGTACAAGAGGAAGGCCAAGCGTTTGGGTGGATGGATGGTGTGAAGAAAGCTCTGGGTGATAGGAGGATAGAAGTAGGAATGAATGGCGAGCGATTGTGACGCAGTTTCCAGTAGGCCCTGCTGCTTCCTCCGGGGCCTTAGATGACCGCAGAGGTAGCAGCAGTAGGGGGAGTCAGCATTATGAAGCTTCCATCTGTGGTTGGAAATGTGGGAGGTTTGGGCTGTGGCACCCTAGCAGTACCAGCTGAACTCGGTTGTGTCCCTGATTAGGCTGAAGGAACATAGAGAGTAGAGGTCCCCTTTTTGTTTTGTTTCATTGTTGGTGTCGGCTACCCCCCCAAAAATTGGGGGAAGTGCCTTGGTATATAGATAGATATAGATAGATGATGAATGGAGAAGTAATGAATTCAAAAGCTCAAGACAGATACGACTGGGGAAATCTAACCGAGGCCCTTTGCGTCAATAGGCTTAGGAGATGATGATGATGATGATGATGATGTTGAGTAAGCACAACTCGAATTTATAAATTTTAGGTCAAACGATAAATGTAATAGGAATAAAAACGTCATTCGGAACCGCCGAAATTCGGTTAAGATATAATAAAAGTATAAAAATGAAATAATAGTATCAATAAAATATGCATATTTATACAATTGAACATACCATACCCATTAGGGATACACATGAAATTTCGCTAAAAAAGAAAACTTTTTCTTGATACTAAATTTCACTATAATCACTTACTTTCTCCTAATTATAAATTCCACTAAAACAATTACTCTCTCTTGATAATAACAAAATAAAACTCCCACAAAAAACAGTTAATTTCTATTGACACACCGTTCAAGGGTATCTGCAGAAGCATCCTCTCTGAAAATATCAGCGTCAGATTTACTATCCTGGAAGAATGTGCTTTGAAATGCTGTCCATTAACATCTATTTAAACAGACACCTCAATAGATGATAAAAAACAATGACGTTACTGAGAGCACTCAAACTTGATAATTTCTTCCTCTCGCATTTCTTGGAAGCAAAAGCCAAAAAGAAAAGGACAACGAAAGACAGTTTAGTGTAAAACACAATAAAAAAAAGGAATAGATAGATAGGAAAAGGAATCGGGCTTAACAATGAAGGAAGCCTCGTGAAGGATGCTGGGCTATGAAAGTCTAGTGAAGGATGCTGGGCTATGAAAGTCAGGAAAGATAGTAGCAAGTTGGTCATTCCAGTGCTTGGCTGTGAGGGAATAAAAACCTCGAAAATAAATGAAGTACTTTTTAACCGGACGAAAAACTCCAAGAAAGTCTTATGAGGAGGATAACAGCTTAAAGCATTTGAACAAAACATTAATTATATTTTTCCAAGACAGGTCTATTGTAACCCATGGAGTCCTTATATAGAATTAGTAAAGAAGTCCTTCATGCAACCTGAACAGCCGAAAGATTACTTAAAGGATGAAGTTCAATTATGTTCTATCAAAATAGTCATGAAATGGAGGAGGATATTAGACTGAAAAGGGATGAAACAGCCACTTAATAAAAACAGAATCAGAGTAATTTCCGTATTTGCCATTCAAAATCGCCACAAAATAGGATAGGACTATCCAAGATTACATAAGGATATAGGGGTTTTAAAGAAAAAACCATAGAATCGGCAAATGCGAGGATAGAAGGGGAACGCCATTGCAAAGATGGATTAGTCAGGAATAACAACAAAACATGTTCCGATGTCCAACAGATGCCTAAACATCTGAGAATACTGATATCTACTTCAATCTAAAAAAACACTAAATTTTTTAAGGACACCTTATTTTTCACCTAGTGTACAAAGGAATTTGCGTCATGTCACTGGGGAAGTAATTTGTATGACATTTCTAGTGGAGAAGAGGAAGCGAGCGTCAACATCTCGCGCGTCCTCTTAAACTCTCCTGACATCGCATTCACGGCCTTTTACCTTCTCAACATTTTTCTCACACTTTGGAAAAAGAAATGATAAAGAAAGGAATAAAGAAAAGGATAATTAAGTTAGACAGATGTTAGAGGAATTCGCTTCTTCGTTTTATAGCCGAGATGGTGAGAAGTGTGAGAGATTATTATCATTATCATTATTATTATTATTATTACTTGCCAAACTACAACCCTAGTTGGAAAAGCAGGATTCTATAAGCCCAAGGGCTCCAATAGGAAAAATAGCCCAATGAGGAAAGGAAATAAGGAAATAAGAGAAGTAATTGAAATAAAATATTTAAAAAGAGTAACAATATTAAAATAAATATTTCCTATATGAATTATAAAAACTTGAACAAAATAAGAGGAAGAGAAATAAGATAGAATAGTGTGCCAGAGTGTTACCCTCGAGTAGAGAACTCTAGCCCAAGACAGTGGAAGATCATGGTACAGAGGCTATGGCAGAGATGTTAGAAATCAGTTGGAAATTAACTTTGTGGAACTGATCTATTCAAACAGATATAGCAAACAGTGAAAGAAAAAGCTAATGGAATGGCTAATCACTGCATTGATAAAGCATTTATTAGGGCATCGAGAGAGAGAGAGAGAGAGAGAGAGAGAGAGAGAGAGAGCGCGTAGATGAAAATTCGGATAAAAAAATGATATCGAATGAGAGAGATAGAGAGAGAGAGAGAGAGAGAGAGAGAGAGAGAGCGCGAGCGTAAATGAAATTCAGATAAAAAATTATATCGAATGAGAGAGAGAGAGACGTATATGAACGAATGCTAAGAAAATGACATCCAATGAAGAGGGATTGTTTTACCAAGACCTCCAATCGGAATACTAGAATTGACCTGTAACAAGGAGAGAGGAGTGAGAGTGGGAGAGGAGGTAAGAGTGGGAGAGAGGACATAAGACGGAGGAGAAAAAGAAAGAGAAAAAAGTGAAGATGATGTCGAAAAGGGCGCTGATGTTGTAATGAGAGGAAGTTATTAGGTAATAAAAAGGGTTCCCGATGAAGGAGAGAGAGAGAGAGAGAGAGAGAGAGAGAGAGAGAACACGGCTGGTAATAAAGATTGAAATAACAGATAAAAGGGGAAAAGAAAAGAAATTAAAAGAAATTAACGGTTAATGATGGGAAGAGAAATGCAGATACAAACCTTCACGAGAGAGAGAGAGAGAGAGAGAGAGAGAGAGAGAGAGAGAGATTGCATTAATGCTTACTGCATCTTAACATTTACGTAATTCTATGAATGTGTGGTCTTGTGTGTACGAGAGAGAGAGAGAGAGAGAGAGAGAGAGAGAGAGAGAGAGAGCATTAATGCTTACCACATCTAAACATTTACGTAATTCTATGAATGTGTGGTCTTATGTGTACGAGAGAGAGAGAGAGAGAGAGAGAGAGAGAGAGAGAGAGAGATTGCATTAATGCTTACTGCATCTTAACATTTACGTAATTCTATGAATGTGTGGTCTTGTGTGTACGAGAGAGAGAGGGAGAGAGAGAGAGAGAGAGAGAGAGAGAGAGAGAGGGAGAGCATTAATGCTTACCACATCTAAACATTTACGTAATTCTATGAATGTGTGGTCTTGTGTGTACGAGAGAGAGAGAGAGAGAGAGAGAGAGAGAGAGCATTAATGCTTACCACGTCTTAAATAAAAAATAAAAAAATAAGTTAGCACTTCAACAGAATCATTACCTTCCATCTGATCAACGACAATATAAGCGTCACAAAACCTAACAAATCTTAAAGCAAATTTCAGTCTCAGGTCAAGTAGATAATCAAAACTAACTAGATAATTACATATAAATTCCAGCCATTTCCAAAAGGGTTAATCTGCATTATTAACAAAAGGAAGGAAATTGTATTTCCTACAACGTGGAACGAATTTACCTCCAAGACAAAAAACTAACTGGACCATTCCAATATATTATAATCATCTGTCTTCTCTCTTAAAACTGTTCGGAAGGAAGGAAGGGTCTTTGGGGTAAAAGTACGTGAGTTGGCTAAGCTGATTCTCGCCCAATAAATGTGCTAAGCCATTTATTTACTCCTTTGTGATTTAGGGATACCGAGAGATTCTGTCCATTACTGCTGAGTAAAGGATGTCATTATTATTCTGAACGTGAAACGTTATTGCCTTTAATGGGAGACATTTCTGTGTCCGGGATTGCATGCCAAGAAAGATGTGGAATCAAACATGCTAATGTCTTCCTCCCCCCCCCCCCCCCCCTCCCCCAACATCTCGAGCCAAAGGAACCAATTTCCAGGAGAGCGATAATCAATAATCGTAAACAGAATCTTATATCCAATTATGAATTATACATATTCGTTTCAGCGATTATTTTAATGATCTGATTAATTGGTGTTTTTGATTAACATATGATGGGGGTTTAAGACATCAAAGAAGATTAAAAGGCTTTATATAGGATTTGTGATGAGAGAGAGAGAGAGAGAGAGAGAGAGAGAGAGAGAGAAAATGGCTTTTCAATTAGGAACCACATACATTCGTTTCAGCAAAGTCATTAAAAGGATTAGCAGTGGATTAGTATACAAAATCGAATCTTATGGAATAACACAACCAATCCATAATTTAGATGATGATTGCATTAAAACCGTGAAACAAATGCTGATCAGAGATCTAATTAATAAATAAAAATAAGTAATTCAAGTCTCCAAGAATAAAGACCATTGAGCAATGAAATTAGATGAAATGAAAAACTAGAAAAGCACTCTGAGAGCAAACCTCCGCCACGGCAGCTTATTTCTCGAAACCGGAATCAATTTACACCGTAGGCGTATTTGAGGTCTGTGTGAAAACCATGAGCGAACTTTAGGTTAAGGTTAATTAGGTCGATCTTTTGCTCGACCTTGACCTTGACCTTTGACCTAGAACTTTTAAAATTGAATAACTTCCATGTCTCAACACCATAATTAATCCCTGAAAGATTTCACTACTCTATAAGTAAAATTGTGGCCCGTAAGTTATTCATAAACAACCAAAAACACAAACAGTGGCGAAAACATAACCTCCTCCCAACTTCGTTGACGAAGATAATGATTAGTGCATTAAATCAATAAAATTTAATTTCCTTTATCCGAATATCAGAAAATGAGAAAGAGATAAAGACTCAATTCCAGTCTCCAAGAATGACGACCATTGTCTGGTCGTAATAGGAATGAAGTTTGATTAAAAAGAAAAAGCAAAATGGAAGAGCATGTTTGGGAAACGTTCGTGGCCCTTTATCCCCTTTAAGTAGAAAGGGGAGGAAAAGTGAGGAGGGTTAAACTGAATGGGCTTAACAGGGGAAATTGAAGTCTTTCATAAGCGATTATTTCAGTTATGGCGACTTGCAGGTTGTTCAGAATTAAGGCTTTTTTTTCTTCTTCTTCTTCTTCATAAACAGTCAATGGTCATCATAATCTTTCCGTTGAAAGTCTAAAGATAAATGATATTACCCTCTATTCTTTTAGCATACACAAATCTAAAGTAATATTTTTATATAGTGATATGGAGTAGACTGGATCTAATTTGTAAAATTTAGCACAACTCGAATTTATAAAATTTAGGTCAAACGCTAAATTCAATGGGTCTAAATCGTCATTCGGAACCAGCGAAATTCGGCTAAACTATATTAAAGTATAAAAAAAAACTAATAGTAATTATAAAACAGGCTCATTCACACAATTGAACATACCATTCTCCTTTAAAAATAAGATACACATTATGAAATTTCACTGAAAAACTTTTTCTTGATACTAAATTCCACTAAAAACACTTTCTCTTGATACAAAATTCCACAAAAACTTACTTTCTCTTGATAATAAGAAAATAACATTTCAAGAAAAACACTTAATTTCTTTTGGTACTAAATTCCACTAAAACACTTACTTTCTCTTGATACCAAATTCAACTAAAACAATTACTTTCTCTTGATAATAACAACGTAAAATTCCACTAAAAACACTTACTCTCCGTTGATACCGTTCTAGTGTATCTGTATAAGCATTCCTTCTCGAAATAACAGCGTCAGATATATCACCCAGGAGGAATGTGCTTTGAAATGCTTTCCAATGGTATCTATTTAAACAGATACCTCAATAAATGGTAAAAACAATGACGTTACTGAGAGCGCTCAAGCTTGATAATTTCTCCCTCTCGCATTTCTTGGAAGCAAAAGCCAAAAGGAAAGGACAACAAAAGACTTTTATAGAGTAGAACACAATAAATAAAAGGAATAGATATGATAGGAAAAAAGAATCGGGCTTAACAATGAAGGAAGCCTCGTGAAGGATGCTGGGCTATGAAAGTCAGGAGAGATAGTAGCAAGTTGGGCATTCCAGTGCTTGGCTGTGAAGGGAAAAAAGTTGAGCTGAGTAATCTCAAGATTACTAATCCTCCCAGAGTAAATGTGGGAAGAGGTTGTGTGACAGGCATAACGCTGCTACCAGAGAGAAGGAGGAATTCTTCCTTAGGAGAGCTAAAGGAAACAATGACAAAATTAGTACACTCATGAATGGCAGAGGCAAGGGACAGTGACATTGCCGTATCAAACAGGACAATGGCCTAGAGACCGACCATATATACATATGATCAGTGCCAAAACCCTCTCCACCTAACCTAGGACCAGGGAGGGTCAGGCAATGACTATTGATGACTCAACAGGTAGAAAATAAAAAGAATGTAAGAGAAACCTTCTTGCTCCGGATTAAAGAGCGGAGGAGGATCATGTAATGGGGTGGGAGGGGTCCATGACCAAAGGAACAGCCTCTAGTCGATTCTTTGAAAGAGGGTACAAGATTAAAAGCCTCCCACATAAATGTAATACGCTTTAACAGTGACGAAAAACTCCAAGAAAGTTTTAGTAATGAAGAGGAAGATAAAGAGTTTATGACATCTGAACAAAATATTTTAAAAGACAGAATTTTTCAAAGACAGCTCTATATGCAACCTGGATTACTAAAAAGTTAAGTTCAATGATG
>NC_090759.1:33851303-33854081 GCF_036898095.1 Palaemon carinicauda
TCTGTCTTCTCTCTCTAAAACTGTTCGGAAGGAAGGAAGGGTCTTTGGGGTAAAAGTACGCGAGTTGGTTAAGCTGATTCTCGCCCAATAAATGTGTTAAGCCATTTATTTACTCCTTTGTGATTTAGGGATACCTGGAGATTCTATCCTTTACTGCTGAGTAAAGGATGTCATTATTATTCTGAACGTGAAACGTTATTGCCTTCAATGGGAGAGATTTCTGTGTCCGGGATTGCATGCCAAGAAAGATGTGAAATCAAACATGATAATGTCTTCCCCCGCCCCCCCACCATCTCGAAACGAAGGAACCAAATTCCAGGAGAGCGATAATCGATAATCGTAAACAGAATCTTATATCCAATTATGAAATATATATAATCGTTTCAGCGATTATTTTAATGATCTGATTAATTGGTGTTTTTGATTAATATATGATGGGGTTTAAGACATCAAAGAGGATTAAATGGCTTTATATAGGATTTGTGACGAGAGAGAGAGAGAGAGAGAGAGAGAGAGAGAGAGAGAGAGAGAGAGAAAATGGCTTTTCAATTAGGAACCACATACATTCGTTTCAGCAAAGTCATTAAAAGGATTAGCAGTGATTAATATACAAAATCACAATCTTATGGAATAACACGACCAATCCATAATTTAGATGATGATTGCATTAAAACAGTGAAAACAAATGCTGATCAGAGATCAAATTAATAAATAAAAATAATTATTCAAGTCTCCAAAAAATAAAGACCATTGAGCAATGAAGTTAGATTAAATGGTTAAGGTTAATTAGGTCGACCTTTTGCTCGACCTTGACATTGACCTTTGACCTAGAACTTTTAAAATTGAATAACTTCCATTTCTCAACACCATAATTAATCCCTGATAGATTTCACTACTCTTTGAGTAGAAGTGTGGCCCGTAAGTTATTCATAAAACACCAAAAACACAAACAGTGGCGAAAACATAACCTCCTCCAGACTTCGTTGACGAAGATAATGATTAGTGCATTAAATCAATAAATGTTAATTTCCTTTATCCGAATATCAGAAAATGAGAAATAGATAAAGAGTTAATTCCTGTCTCCAAGAATGATGAACATTGTCAGGTCGTAATAGGAATGAAGTTTGATTAAAAAGAAAAAGCAAAATGGAAGAGCATGTTTGGGAAACGTTCGTGGCCCTTTATCCAATTTAAGTAGAAAGGGGAGGAAAAGTGAGAGGGGAAGAGTGAGAGGGGAAGAGTGAGAGGGGAAAACTGAATGGGCTTAACAGGGGAAATTGAAGTCTTTCATAAGCGATTACTTCAGTTATGGCGACTTGCAGGTTGTTTAGAATTAAGGCTTTTTTTTTCTACTTCTTTTTCATAAACAGTCAATGGTCATCATAATCTTTGCGTTGAAAGTCTAAAGATAAATGATATTACCTCTATTTTTTTAGCATACACAAATCTAAAGTAATATTGTATATAGTGATATGGAGTAGACTGGATCTAATTTGTAAAATTTAGCACAACTCGAATTTATAAAATTTAGGTCAAACGTAAAATGCAATGGGATTAAAAAGTCACTCGGAACCTTCAAAATACGGCTAAGCTATATCAAAGTATAAAATGAACTAATAGTAATTATAAAATAGGCGCATTCATACAACTGATCATACCATGCTCCTTTAAAAGCGAGATACACATGAAATTTCACTAAAAAGAAAAAAAAAACTTTTCTTGATACTTAAAACACTTTCTCTTGATACTATATTCCACTAAAACAATTACTTTCTCTTGATAATAATAAAATAAAATTCCAAGAAAAACACTTACATTTCTTGATACTAAATATTTCAATAAGACAATTACTTTTTCTTGATAATAACAAAATAAAATTCCAAGAAAAACACTTACTTTTTCTTGATACTAATTATTCAAACAAGACAATTACTTTTTCTTGAGTAAAAAAAGAAAATTCAAGGAAAAAAAAAACTTACTTTCTCTTGATACTAAGTTCCACTAAAACAATTACTTTTTCTTGAAAACAAAAATAAAATTCAAAGAAAAAACACTTCTTTTTCTTGATACTAATTATTCAAATAAGACAATTACTTTTTCTTGATAATAAGAAAATAAAATTCCAAGAAAAATGCTTACTTTTTCTTGATACTAAATATTCCAATAAGACAATTACTTTTTCTTGATAATAAGAAAATAAAATTCCAAGAAAAACACTTACTTTTTCTCGATACTAAATATTCCAATAAGACAATTACTTTTTCTTGATAATAAGAAAATAAAATTCCAAGAAAAACACTTACTTTTTCTTGATACTAAATATTCCAATAAGACAATTACTTTTTCTTGATAATAAGAAAATAAAATTCCAAGAAAAACACTTAGTTTTCTTGATACTAAATATTCCAATAAGACAATTACTTTTTCTTGATAATAAGAAAATAAAATTCCAAGAAAAACACTTACTTTTTCTTGATACTAAATATTCCAATAAAGACGATTACTTTTAATTGATAATAACAAAATAAAATTCAAGGAAAAAAAAAAACTTACTTTCTCTTGATACTAAATTCCACTAAAACACTTACTTTCTCTCGATACCAAAATTCAACTAAAACAATTACTTTCTCTTGATAACAACAACGTAAAATTCCACTAAAAACACTTACTTTCCGTTGATACCGTTCTAGGGTATCTGTATAAGCATTCCCTCCCAAAATAAAGGCGTCGGATATATAATCCAGGAGGAATGTACTTTGAAATGCTGTCCATTAGTAT
>NC_090759.1:33854581-33859581 GCF_036898095.1 Palaemon carinicauda
GTGCTCATCACCAAAACTCAAAACTATTGCCCTTGGTGCTCATTACCAAAACTCAAAACTATGGACCTTGATGCTCATTACCAAAACTCAAAACTATTGACCTTGATGCTCATTACCAAAACTCAAAACTATTGACCTTGATGCTCATTACCAAAACTCAAAACCACAGACCTTGATGGTCATTACCAAACCTCGAAACTATTAACCTTAATGCTTAATACCAAACCCCCAACCCATTGACCTTGATGCCTATTACCATAACTCAAAACTATTGACATTAATGCTCATTACCAAAACTCGAAACTATTGACCTTGATGCTTCTTACCAAAACTCAAAACTATAGACCTTGATGGTCATTATTATTATTATTATTACTATCCAAGCTACAACCCTAATTGGAAAATTAAGATGCTATAAGCCCAGCGGCTCCAATAGGGAAAAATAGCCCAGTGAGGAAAGGAAATAAGGAAAAAAATAACTGAAGCGAACAAATTAACAATAAATCATTCTAAAAAAAGTAATGTCAAAAGAGATATGTCATATATAAACTATTAACAACATCAAAAACAAATATGTCATATATAAACTATAAAAAGACTCATGTCCGCCTGGTCAACAAAAATGCATTTGCTCCAACTTTGAACTTTTGAAGTTCTACTGATTCAACAACCCGATTAGGAAGATCATTCAACAACTTGGTAACAGCTGGAATAAAACTTCTAGAGTACTGCGTAGTATTGAGTCTTATGATGGAGTAGGCCTGGCTATTAGAATTAACTGCCTGCCTAGTATTACGAACAGGATAGAATTGTCCAGGGAGATCTGAATGTAAAGGATGGTCAGAGTTACGAAAAATCTTATGCAACATGCATAATGAACTAATTGAACGACGGTGCCAGAGATTAATATCTAGATCAGGAATAAGAAATTTAATAGACCGTAAGTTTCTGTCCAACAAATTAAGATGAGAATCAGCAGCTGAAGACCAGACAGGAGAACAATACTCAAAACAAGGTAGAATAAAAGAATTAAAACACTTCTTCAGAATAGATTGATCACCTAAAATCTTGTAAGACTTTCTCAATAAGCCAATTTTTTGTGCAATTGAAGAAGACACAGACCTTATATGTTTCTCAAAAGTAAATTTGCTGTCGAGAATCACACCTAAAATTTTAAAAGAGTCATACAAATTTAAAGAAACATTATCAATACTGAGATCCGGATGTTGAGGAGCCACCGTCCTTGACCTACTTACAATCATACTTTGAGTTTTGTTAGGATTCAACTTCATACCCCATAATTTGCACCATGCACGAATATTAGCTAAATCTCTATTAAGGGATTCACCAACCCCAGATCTACATTCAGGGGATGCAATTGATGCAAAAAGAGAGTAGCATCATCTGCATATGCAACAAGCTTATTTTTTAGGCCAAACCACATGTCATGTGTATATAGTATGAAAAGTAATGGGCCAAGAACACTACCCTGTGGAACACCGGATATCACATTCCTATACTCACTATGGTGCCCATCAACAACAACTCTTTGAGATCTACTACTTAAAAAATCAATAATAATGCTAAGAAACGACCTACCCACTCCCAACTGTTTCAGTTTGAAAACAAGGGCCTCATGATTAACACTGTCAAAGGCAGCACTAAAATCAAGGCCAATCATACGAACTTCCCAACCACAATCAAGGGATTTCTGTACTGCATTGGAGATTGTAAGAAGGGCATCACATGCTCCAAGGCCTTTACGAAAACCAAATTGCAAACTAGGGAATAGATGATTACCTTCAGCAAACCTATTAAGACGTTTTGCCAGAAGACGTTCAAAAACTTTAGATAATATGGGAGTTATGGAAATTGGGCGGTAATCAGTGGGACTTGAGCTACCACAAACAGATTTACATAGAGGAGTAACATTACCAATTCTCCAACAAGTGCTAAAAGCTCCTCTTCTTGCTAACTTGCGCAAAATAATAGATAACTTTGGAGCTAAGAAATCTGCTGTCTTTATAAAAAACAAAGGAAAAATACCATTTGGGTCTACACCTCCATAAGCATCAACGTCCATCAACAGAGCTTTAATCTCACGAGATCGAAAAGCTAAACTAGTTAGTTTAGCCTCAGGAAAACAGGAATGAGGAAGTTCAAGTTTTTCATTACTCTGTTTACTGTCAAAAACATCAGCCAAAAGGGTTGCCTTTTCCTTTGGACAGTGAGTGACTGAGCCATCTGGTTTAAGTAAAGGAGGAACTGTTGCATCTACACCAAAGAGTGCAGATTTAAGGGTAGACCACCATTTATGTTCCTGAGTTGTACCAGAAAGGATTTCTTTTATGATTAAATTGTACTCCTTTTCAGTTGAGGCATAAACTCTCTGAGCAAAAGCTCGAAGCTGAGTATAGTTGTTCCAGGTCAAATCTGATCTGTTACCCTTCCAAAGGTGATAGACCTCCTGCTTCTCCAAATAAGCACGTCTACAATCATCATTGAACCACGGTTTGTCCTTCATTCGGTACCTTAGCACACGAGAAGGGATACGCCTATCAATTATGTTGACTAGATTCTCATTCAAAGGGACAACAGGATCTACACTATTATATAATTGTGACCAATTCAAGCACAAAAGATCATGCAAAATCCCATTCCAATCTGCTTGGGATTTCATATAAATTTTACAGGAATATGATATATCAGGGACAGGCTGCTCAGTCTTCACTAATAATGAAATCAAGGCATGATCAGAAGTCCCGACTGGAGAACCAACCTTACTAGTTATAACACCAGGGGAGTCAGTGTATACGAGGTCCAAGCAATTACCAGACCTGTGAGTAGCTTCATTTATGATTTGCTCACAGCCTGATTCAGAGGCAAAGTCTAAAGCTCTTAAGCCATGGCGATTGGTAGGAGAGATAGAACTTAACCACTCCCTATGGTGAGCATTAAAATCACCAACAAAGACAAAAGAAGCCTTTCTATCATCTTCTTGTATCTTAGCCATAATGGTAAGAAGACAATCGAAGAAGAATCATCCATGTCTGGATTCCGGTAGATCGAACACAAATAAAAGTTGTTATGCCTGCCACACTTTTATTACCTGAATCTCATGACATCCACATTAATAGCAGGACTTATGAGAAGCAGGGTACTCGGTCCTAATATACACCGCCATTCCCCTGGCCCTAGGAATGGCATCACGTTTCAGCATTATTGGCTTCTTAAAACCAGTTATAAGGAGCTCAGATAAGTGCCTCATATTAGAAACCAAAGTTTCTGAGCACAAAAGAATATCATACTCTCTGGACGCAACTGTAAGGTCTTGGGTATTTGCATGAAGACCACGAATATTGCAATACAGAAGACGACATTGACGAAATCTAGGACGTACTGGTCCCGGATTTCGCTCAATGTCTCCAGACAGCATAGGAATTAATAGAAATAAAAAAAGAGACATCATACTTAAAAACTAGATTAACGAGAATTATAACAAAAACAATACGTACAGAATAATAAAAAAAAGTGATTGATGATACCCATAGACTATAGTAAAAAGTCGGAAAAACTGGTCAACATGGAGGAGCCGATACACCATGCAAGGCTAAATACCCTCCAGGATAGCCACTTCAACTGAAGGGAGGACAGTAAGGATGGTTTTGAGAAGAAAAAAATCAGAAAAAGGAAAAGACAACCTCTTGATAAACCACCAGGCATCCATGGCCCTTCTATTAAGCCTGCCCAACACACCATTTCAAAAAAAACAAGAGGAAGAAAAAAAAAATAATAAGATAGAATAGGGTGCCCGAGTGTACCCTTAAGCAAGAGAACTCTAACCCAAGACAGTGGTAGACCATGGTACAGAGGCTATGGCACTACCCAAGACTAAAGAACAATGGTTTAATTTTGGAGTGTCCTTCTCCTAGAAGAGCTGCTTACCATAGCTAAAGAGTCTCTTCTACCCTTACCAAGAGGAAAGTACACTGAACAAATTGCAGTACAGTAATTAACCCCTTGGGCGAAGAAGTGCTAAGTATCTCATTGTTGTCAGATGTATGAGGAAAGACAAGAATATGTAAAGAATAGGCCAGACTATTCTGTGTAAGTGTAGGCAAAGAAAAAATAAGCCGTGACTAGAGAGAGGGATCCAATGCATTACTGTCTGGCCAGTCAAAGGATCCAATACCTCTCTAGTGGTAGTATCTCAACGGGTGCCTGGTGCCCTGGGCAAACCTACTACTATCAACCACAACTAAAAACTATTGACCCCAGTGCTCATTACCAATGTTACTGGCTGTGATGTATATTTCATCAATGTTTTGTCGACGGCCATTTCTAAACTCATGGGCGTTGATGCTCCTTGCCAAAATTATTGAAGTTAATGTACTAAAAAAAAACTTATATTTCTGTTATTTTTTAACGTGGAATGTTCATTTCTTAAACTGTTGAAGTTCATGTTCATTACCAATATTGGTAATGAACATGCTCACAACCAAATATACTGAAGACGTTAATTACAATCTTAATGATGTCGACACTCATAACCTAATTATGGATGACGATAATCAATATCAATATTATTTGCGTAGCAGCTCATTGCTATAACCATTGATGTCGATGCTAATTACAAATTTTATGGAAGTTGGTTGCAATTGCCAAGATTACTAAATCAATGATTATTTGTTGAGGATAATAAAATTTACCATATATAGTATGTATGTGTATATATATATATATATATATATATATATATATATATGCACACACACACACATATGTATATATATATATATATATATATATATATATATATGTGTGTGTGTGTGTGTGTGTATATATATATGTACATGTGCGAATATGTATACATATATATGTATGTATATGTGTATATATGTATGTGTGTATATATATATGTATGTATGTATGTATGTATATATATATACATGTATATATGTATATATATACTGTATGTGTGTATAATAAATACACACTTG
>NC_090759.1:33864581-33909581 GCF_036898095.1 Palaemon carinicauda
TCTCTCTCTCTCTCTCTCTTTTTATATATATATATATATATATATATATATATATATATATTTATATATATACATATAAATATGCATATGTATATATCTTATATATATATATATATATATATATATATATATATATATATATATATATATATATATATATATATATTTATATATATACATATAAATATGCATATGTATATATCTGTTATATATATATATATATATATATATATATATATATATATATTTATATATATACATATAAATATGCATATGTATATATCTGTTATATATATATATATATATATATATATATATATATATATATATATGTGTATATATATGTATATATATATGTATATGTGTATATATATAAATATTATATATATATATATATATATATATATATATATATATATATATATATATATATATATATATATATATGCATATACAGTATATGCATTATTATAAAAATAGTGTTTTTAATTAAATATTCTCCTCCCATGTAATAGTGTAGAATTTTAACATGAACCCCCCCCCTTTTTTTTTCCTTTTTTTTAACAAAACTGATTCCTCCCAACGCTAGTCCTAAGGCCTCATCTTTTGAAGATAGGTCTATCTCGAAATTGGTCCTTCACCACCATTTCATTTTATTTTTCTTCCTTGATCCAATCTTTCGAAAAGGAAAAATTGGCTTAGCCTTTCCCAATTAGTTTTCTACATTTCCCTTTTAAAAGTAAGGATGGGCCACTTCTAGGAATCAGACATCCAAGAGTTCTTTTCGGATTTTCTATTTCAGTTGAATCGGGCTTAATGAAAATAAAACAAAACTTTTTTTTTCTTTTTCATTTCCATATCTCCTAGTTTTAATTTTTTCATTTCACGGATGTTCTCATAATTCTGATGCTGTAACTCCTTTTACAACTTATATATGAAATACCTGTTTTAATGTTGTTAATGTTTTAATATATTTTATTTGAATTGTTCATTAATTATATCATTTATTTAATTCCATATTTCCTTTCCTCACTGGGCTATTTTTCCCTGTTGGAACACTTGGGCTTATAGCATCTTGCTTTCCCAACTAGGATTGTAGCTTACCCAGTAATAATAATAACAACAACAACAACAATAATAATAATAATAATAATAATAATAATAATAATAAAAATAATAATAATAATAGCCCGGTCAGTAACCTGTAGAATTTATAACAAGTTATTTGAAAATTATTAAAATCCACTCAATTTTTACCAGCATTGGCGAGTCTTTAGATACTTGGAGATGGAAAAGTTATTTTGCTGAGCGTCAGAGTTCAGCTTTAATCTGAAATACTATAAAAAGGTGAAGAAAAGACTTTTTTGCTACTATGCTTTTTTTGTACCTTATAAAGAAAGCCATGGATTTTAATCAACCAAAAGGAATCCTTCTATTCCTAAAGTTTTATCAAACTCTGATTATAATTAAATCTTTAAAATGACTTTTTATCCAAGGGGTTGAGGTGGCCGATGTGGTAACGTCCCTGCCTGGTGAACACCAGACTGGGGTTCGAGTACCGCCCAAACTCGTTAGTTTCTTTGGTCGTTCCCATCTCACAATCCATGTGAGATAAGGATGGGGGGGGGAGCCTGTAGGTCTATCTACCGAGTTATCAGCAGCCACTGCCTGGCCCTCCTTGGTCCTAGCTTGGGTGGAGAGGGCTTGGCTGCTGATCATATGTATATGATTCGCTCACTTCACCTTACCGGATAGCTGACGTTATTTACGGTTATAGGTTGTTGACGATTCCATAAATAATTCTAATAATGATAATAATGAAGATGATGATAATAATGAAGATAATAATAATAATAATAATAGTAATAATAATAAACAGTAATAATAATAATAATAATAATAATAATCATGATAATAATAATCATGATAATAATAATGATAATACAAATGATAGTAATAATAATAAACAATAATAATAATAATAATAATAATAATAATAATAACCGCGGGGAAATAAATTTCCTTCGAACTCAAATCAGCCATCATGCGATATTGGCCGCCTTCTACCTTCCACTAAATGGAATATGAAACTATAATCCACCGAGCCTACATAGCTCACGGTTTCATAATACCCGAGGTAATACATCCTTAAACACTTTAGCCTCAGATTTACAGCCTGGAATGCAATTTGAGAGTTCAGGCAACAGCCCTAATCTCGCGTGCTTTATTGTCTTCGTGGAACGAGTGAATCTATCTTTTGTTTGACTTTAATCACGTCTTGATTTCCATGCGAAGCTGGCCTACCTTTGCGAGTAACGAAGCGAGGGAGTGTATTCTCTCGCTAGCGGGAATAACTAATTGAGCAGATATTGTGTGTGTGTGTGTGTGTATGTATGTATGTATGTGTGTATATATATATATATATATATATATATATGCGTGTGTACATTTATATACATAATATATAATTGTACAGGTGTAGAATATATTATATATATATATATATATATATATATATATATATATATATATATATATATATATATGTATGTATGTATATATGTACATATATATACATGTAAATATCAACCACAAATGGGATTTAATATCGAATACATCCTTGGAAATAAATAACCACTGGAAATTCTTTTAAGATTAAACCTGCCTAGGGAAGGACCTGAACCTGTGCCCTTGAGATGACACAACCCTAGCACTTGACTCTACACAGTACATATTCCTGACGAATCAAGAAATCTGTACTTAAAACTTCAAAATCAACCAATCACCGTGATGATAGGTCATTAATGAGTTTGCAACAATTGGCTATTTATGGCGAATATTTCTCACTGACAAACGTGACTTAGTATATAGTAGATATAAACAATCACAAATGAAACTTAATAATATTATTATTATTATTATTATTATTATTATTATTATTATTAGCCAAGCTACAACCCTAGTTGGAAAAGCAAGATGCTATAAGCCCAAGGGCTCCAATAGGGAAAAATAGCCCAGTGAGGAAAGGAAATAAGGAAATAAATAAAAGATGATAATAAATTAACAATATATCATTCTAAAAACAGTAACAGCGTCAAAACAGATATGTCCTATATGAACTATTAACAACGTCAAAAACAGATATGTCATATATAAACTATGAAAACTATAAACTATAACTTGAGAATATAAATCCATGATTTTCTATTATGATCAATGTTTCTTGCTGGGCAAGGATTCGAACCTATTCCTCAGAGTTGAAACAATCTTAGCAGTAGGCCCTAGATATCATGATACGTGACTGAAAACGAATAAAAAAATACGCTGCTGATTATGGAGAGTTTATACTAATAAAAAATCTACAGTATATACGTTTGGGAGTTTGTAAGTGGATATGTTACACAGTGCTATGAAAGAGATAGAATGTCTAGAAAGAAAAGTGCATTATATATGCCCAATGCAAAAACCAGGACTTGTTACTGGAACTACATTTTGGTCGTGAAACAATAGTGACTTGAATTATCTTCCTAATCGGGATAGTTGAATCAGTAGAACATCAGTTGTTCAAACTTGCAGATTTTTTTTTTTTTTTTTTTTTAACATGCTGACATATTTTTCTTTTTATAGTTTATATTAAAAAGATCTGTTTTAATGTCGTCACTGTTCTGAAAATATTTTAATAAATTGTTCGTTAATTCTCTTGTTTTTTTGTTTTTTTTTTATTTCCTAATTTCCTTTCGTCACTCGGCTGTACCTCCCAGCTGGAGCTCATGGGCTTATAACATCCTGCTTTTCCGGATATGGTTGTAGCTTAACTAACTAATAATAATAAATAATAAATAATAAACAATAATAAATAAAACTAAAACTGATAATAATAATTATAATAAAAATAATAAAATAATAATAATAATAATAATAATAAATTATCATTGTTATTATTATTATTATTTCAATGAAGTTAAAAATTCTGTCGAATATCGTTTCCGTACGAAGAAACTGAATTAACACCATATTATTTCCGTAGTTAAGTACTAGTCTGCAGCTCATGTCTACAAAATAGATATAAAATAGCCACTTATCTAAAGGTTAAAGGTGCCTGGCTGTAGTTCGTTTCATCAGAATGGATGCTCACCAGGACGTCAGCCGGGCAAGCCCAACCCCCCACTGTGGTGACCAAGCACAGCAGTGGCTTCCCCAGTAGACAGCTTAAAACTTACGGTCCCGGGCAGGGATCGATCTGCTGCCATGCGAAGGCTAGGCGATTAGCGTATTTAGCAACAATTTACTTTGTAATCTAAGGTTAAAGGTGTCTGGTTTCAGTTCCAGTTTCATCGGAATAGATACTCACCAGGACGTCAGGTGAGCAAGCCCCCCACCACGGGGTGACCAACAAGTGGCCTCCCCAGTAAACAGCTTAAAAATCACGGTCCTGGGATAGGATCGATCTGCTGCCATGCAAATGCTAGACGATTAGTGTATTTAGCAATAAGTTACTCTGTAATTTCAAATCCACAACATTTTGATAATAAATTACATTCAAAAGGATCAAATATCAGAGCTCCTAACCTATCTGTGCGTGTGTGAACGTAAGCGTATGCGACCACGCCAGTGCGTGCATGTCAGATTGTATATTTGAGTTAAATATAAATAATGACCTTCTGAAAAAAATCACATATTACCTGGCGAGCGTTTCCATGGCTACCCAACTTTTATCATCCACCTCCAGGAATACGAAATTCTCTCGAATTTTAACTAAATACAAAACATGATAGACACGGGGGAATTGGGAGATTTTAACGCAAAATGATTACGAAAAATAAATTCAAATAAAAAAAATTACATCTTACTGTAATGTTGATTACCTGACCTTGAGTGCTCTTCGGTTTTACCATAACCCGTTAAAAGGGTTTTAATAAAAACTTAAAACGTCGTGAATATTTACAATATGGATATAATTCTACTGTAAACTAATAACTACATGTCCATTAGTTTCTTCTATTGATTACTTTTAAACAAGTGTTTAGATCTTGTCCACATTTCAGCCATTACAGGTTTATACAATCAAGCAAAGGTTTTGGAAATGAAATAAAGTGCAAGAAGGAAGACAGATGGCATGGACATCTACTGAGGGAAAAGGATCATGTGGGAGGATGGGGGGATTGGAAGAACCTGTAGGTCTACCAGCTGAGTCATCAGCAGCCACTGCCTGGTTTTCCTTAGTCCTAGCTTGGGGGAGAGGAGGCTTGGGCACTGATCATATGAATATATGGTCAGTCTCTAGGGCATTGTCCTGCTTGATAGGGCAATGTCACTGTGCCTTGCCTCTGTCATTCATGAGCGACCTTTAAATACTAAGGAAATCGAAGTTCAAGGAAGAAGAAGAAGAAGAAGAAGAAGAAGAAGAAGAAGAAGACCAAAAAGGAGATGGTGGGACTGTGTAAGGGAGGACTTGAGAGAGAAGTGAATTGATAAGGCAGAATAGTCTGGCCTATTCTTTACAGATTCTCCTCTGTCCTCATACAATTGACAACACTGAGATTACCAAACAATTCTTCTTCACCCGAGGTTAACTATTGCACTGTAATTATTCAAAGGTTACGTTCCTCTTGGTAAGGGTAGAAGAGTCTTTTTAGCTGTGGTAAGCAGTTCTAAGGGAAGGGCTCTCCAAAATCAAACCACTGTTCTCTAGTCTTAGGTAGTGCCATAACCTCTGTAACATGGCCTTCCTCTGTCTTAGATTAGAGTGCTCTTGCTCTAGGGTAAACTCGGATACGCTGTTTTATCTTAATTATCTTCCTCTTGTTTTTATAAAGTTCTTATAGTTTATGTATGAATGGTATACTTCAATGTCGTTACTGTTTTTATTTTGATTGCATTACTTCTCTTGTAATGCATTAATTTCCTTATTTCCTATCCGTACTGAGCTACTTTCCCTGTTTCAGCCCTTGGGCTAATGGCCTCTGGCTTTTCCAACTAAGGTTGTAGCTCAGCTTCTAATAATAATAACGATAATGATAATAATAATAATAATAATAATAATAATAATAATTATAAAAATAATAATAATAATAATTATAAAAAATAAAAAATTAATAAAAATAATAATAAAAATAATAATATTAAATAATAATGAAAAATAACAGTGATAATAACAATACCTTACAATAATAATAATAATAATAATAATAATAATAATAACATAAAAAGGGTGATACGGTTTCTCGTTCATAACTACTGAACTTCTATTGAT
Organism: Palaemon carinicauda; assembly: GCF_036898095.1. Lineage (NCBI taxonomy): Eukaryota > Metazoa > Arthropoda > Malacostraca > Decapoda > Palaemonidae > Palaemon > Palaemon carinicauda. The sequence continues at coordinate 33,870,835 of NC_090759.1, forward strand.
CTTCAACATGCAGCTGAATTTTAATGACCCTATTCTTTTACCCAAATCTAATATATCTCAAAGTCCTATCGTCGGATTAATTCTAATCCTCAAGTCAATCCCAATCCTCAGATTGACCTTAATCGTCCGCAGAATTCCAATCCTTTACCAAACTGAATATAATTTAGAGTTTTAAATTCTATACGAGCCATAATCTTCAACTGAGTCGTAGCCTTTACATTAAATCCTGACCGCCTCTTACATAAGCACACGTAATTCAGCAACCTCGCTTTTTTTTTTTTTTTTTTTTTTTCCTTTTCAAATGCCGCCAGCCAGCCAGCAGTGCGCTCTGCGAAGCGAGTTCAAAGAAGCTTAAAAGCCTGGCAATAAATGTACGTGTCAAAAGGCCAAGTATCGAGTTCACCATTTTCATCACTTGTGCTGAGCCAAGGAGAGTCAGAAACTTTTATAAGAGAGTCAGACACTTTTTTTCAGGAATGTCAAGACACTTTCTAAATGAAAGTCAGACTTTTTTTTCTAAAAGGGACGTCACTCTATTCTAAGGATAGTCAGACGCTTTTTTTTAATTAGGGAAAGTCAGACACTTTCTTTCAGGAAAGTCAAAACACTTTCTGAATGAAAGTCACACTTTTTTTTTTAAAAGGGACGTCACTCTTTTTTAAGAGAGTCAGACTTCTAAGGATAGTCAGACACGTTTTTTTAATTAGGGGATGTCAGACATTTTAAGGAGAGTCAGACACTTTTTGAGGAAAACCAGACACTCTCTTCAAGGAAAGTCAGACACTTTTTAAGGAAAGTCAGACACTTTTTAAGGAAAGTCAGACAATTCTTTCAATTAACGTCAGACACTTTTTAATCAAAATCAGACACTTTTTAAGGAAATTCAGACACTTTTTAAGGAAAGTCAGACAATTCTCTCAAGGAAAATCAGACACTTTTTAAGGAAAATCAGACACTCTTTTTAAAGATAGTCAGACACTTATTTTTTAATTAGGGAAAGTCAGACACTTTTTAAGGAAAGTCAGACAATTCTTTCAAGGAAAGTCTGACACTTTTCAAGGAAAATCAGACACTTTTTAAGGCTAGACAGACACTTTTTTTTAATTAGGGAAAGTCAGACCCTTTTTAAGGAAAGTCAGACACATTTTAAGGAAAGTCAAACACTTTTCAAGGAAAGTCACACTTCTTTTTAAAGGAAAGTCAGACACTTTTTAAGGAAAGTCACACTTCTTTTTAAAGGAAAGTCAAACACTTTATATAAAGGGGAACCGAGGATCATGAGCTGCAACAGCTCTCTGACCTAAATATTTGGCATCCAGTATCAAGGTAATTTCTTCCCTACCAGAAAAAGGAAAAATACAACGTTGTTCCATTTGGGTTGAGGCGGCCGATGCGGTAAAGTCCCTGACTGGTGAACTTCAGACTGGGATTGGAGTCCCGCTCAAAACTAGTTAGTTCCTTTGGTCGATGCAGCCTCATCATCCTTGTGAGCTAAGGATGGGGGTTTGGGAGAGCTTGTAGGTCTACCTGTTGAGTCATCACCAGCCATTGCCTCGCCTTCCTTTGTCCTAGTTTGGGTGGAGAGGGGGCTTGGGCGCTGATCATATGTATATATGGTCAGTCTCTGGGGCATATCTGAGCAAAGATCTGGCAATAATTTTGATAGGGCAATGTCACTGCCCCTTGCCTCTGCCATTCATGACCGACCTTTAAACCTTTAAAATACTTAATACTCTCCTAGGTAATTGATCAATATAATCGGAAAATACATTGATTTAATCCTTAATCACGTGATCAGCAATAATTGAAAGCCGAATGACAAACAGAATGGGCTGATGGAAGACTTTACAATTCACCTCCATTTTAATGAAAGACTAAAGTGAAAATTGCACCACGCCTATGATGAGCCTCGTTTTGCAGGAGCCTATCTGATAAATATCACTTCTCGTCCCAATGGAGGTGAACAATGTACGTTCAGATTCGCGTTTATATGTAATGGCTCAACTTGAACAATAATCCTATCAAACAGCAGGTACAAAATCGGTGCATATTTCCAGCTGTTCAAATCCGTCAATTATGTACTTTCATTTAACAAAAGCTGGTAATAAAATCAGCAAAAACTTAAGTTTCACAATTACGATTGTTTTCCAAACAATGTGGGAGATTTATCACATTTTAATAAAGCGTTTGGTTTCGTTGAATACGCTATTCTATATTGGAATCGCTTATGCAACGGGACAATGTTTATACGATGAAAGAAAAAAAGACATTATTTACGGTGGAAAAAATATCATCATTAGTATGGTACGAATTTTCGTTTGCGTGAGGGTACATTCGGGTACTCTTTTCTATCTTATTTCTCTTCCTCTTGTTATTCTGATGTTTTTATAGTTCATATATGAAAGATTTATTTTAATAATCTTATTGTTCTTCAACTTCTCTTGTTGTTTATTTCCTTATTTCTTTTCGTCACTGAGCTATTTTCGTCCTTGTTGGAGCCCTTGGGTTTATAGCATCCTGCTTTTCCACTAATGTTGTAGCTTAGCAAATAATAATAATAATAATAATAATAATAATAATAATAATAATAATAATAATAATAATTATATGAATTGGAATAAATTGTAAGATTTTAATGTGCATAAAAAAAATATGTGCAGACCTGCTAATCTGGTCCAAGATAAACTTAAATCTGTTTTATAAGAGAAAATGATATGATGTATACTGTATATGTTATATATTGTAAGATTATAAATGTGTATTTCATAATAAAAGATGAAAAAAAATATGTGCAGACCTGCTAATCTGGTCCAAGATAAACTTAAATCTGTTTTATAGGAGAAAATGATAATTCTACAAAAAGAAAAAAATCAACGTGATGTTACTGTATCTGTAAAAAGCGAAGAGCTACTCTCTAGTCAGTCAATTAAGCTCGGTCATGGAGTCCCGGAACACGCAAAAAAAAAAAAAAAAAAAAAAAAAAATCTGGACTGCGAGCCATGAATAATAATTGTATATCCAACGCTGTTCCCCGATCCCATTTTCCACCTGGAATCCCGTCCAGATAAGTCTAAGACCGCCGGCAAATGAAGGCTAGCCTGCTTCAGCCGATGCCAATGTTAAATCGAGGGATAACCAATGTTGAAATTGGCATTAACTCTCTCCTCGTGTCTTTATTAGATTTTCTTTTTTACCTCAGCCAACGAAGTTAGAGAGGAGGTTATGGTTTCGCCGCTGTCTGTGTGTGTGTGTGTGTGTGTGTGTGTGTGTGTGTGTGTGTGAACAACGTCCGGGCCACAATTTTAGTACCGAAACTTTCAGGGATTAATTGCATGTTGAGACATGGACTTGATTAAATTTTTGAGTCCTAGATCAAAGGTCAAAGGTCAAAGTTCAAGGTCAAGCAACAGGTCTTTTTTGTTAACAACTTCCTGGAAACAATTTTGCTCATAGTAGTGAAACTTTCATAGATTAATTGTAATGTTGTGACGTGGAATTGATTAAATTTTGAAAGTCCTAGGTCAAAGGTTATGGTTAAGCAAATGGTCGTTTGTGTGTGAACAACTTCCTGACCATAATAATAATAATAATAATAATAATAACCATAATAATAATAATAATAATAATAATAACAATAATAATAATAATAATAATAATAATAATAACATAAAAAGGGTGATACGGTTTCTCGTTCATAACTACTGAACTTCTATTGATCTTCAACATGCAGCTGAATTTTAATGACCCTATTCTTTTACTCAAATCTAATATATCTCAAAGTCCTATCGTCGGATTAATTCTAATCCTCAAGTCAATCCCAATCCTCTGATTGACCTTAATCGTCCGCAGAATTCCAATCCCTTACCAAACTGAATATAATTTAGAGTTTTAAATTCTATACGAGCCATAATCTTCAACTAAGTCGTAGCCTTTACATTAATTCCTGACCGCCTCTTACATAAGCACACGTAATTCAGCAACCTCGCTTTTTTCTTTCCTTTTCAAATGCCGCCAGCCAGCCAGCAGTGCGCTCTGCGAAGCGAGTTCAAAGCAGCTCAAAAGCCTGGCAATAAATGTACGTGTCAAAAGGCCAAGTATCGAGTTCACCATTTTCATCACTTGTGCTGAGCCAAGGAGTCAGAAACTCTTTTATAAGAGAGTCAGACACTTTTTTCAGGAATGTCAAGACACTTTCTAAATGAAAGTCAGACTTTTTTTCCAAAAGGGACGTCACTCTATTCTAAGGATAGTCAGACGCTTTTTTTTTTAATTAGGGAAAGTCAGACACTTTCTTTCAGGAAAGTCAAAACACTGTCTGAATGAAAGTCAGACCTTTTTTTAAAAGGGACGTCACTCTTTTTTTTTTAAGAAAGTCAGACTTGTAAGGATAGTCAGACACTTTTTTTTTTTAATTAGGGAAAGTCAGACACTTTTTAAGGAACGTCAGACAATTCTTTCAAGGAAAGTCCGACACTTTTTGAGGAAAATCAGACACTTTTTAAGGAAAGTCAGGCACTTTTTAATGAAAGTCAGACACTTTTTAAGGAAAGTCAGACACTTTTTAAGGAAAGTCAGACAATTCTTTCCAAGAAAGTCAGACACTCTTTTTAAGGATAGTCAGACACTTTTTTGAATTAGGGAAAATCAGACACTTTTTAAGGAAAGTCACACTTCTTTTTAAAGGAAAGTCAAGACACTTTTTATAGAAAGGGGAACCGAGGATTATAAGCTGCAACACCTCCATGACCTAAATATTTGACATCCATTATCACGGTAATTGCCAGAAAGGGAAAAATACAATATTATTCCATTTTGTGGGTTACGGTGGCCGATGTGGTGACATCCCTGACTGGTTAACGCCAGACTAGGGATTCGAATCCCGGTCAAAACTCGTTAGTTTCTTTGGTCGTTACAGCTTCACCATCCTTGAGAGCTAAATATGGGGGTTTGGGAGAGCTTATAGGTCTACCTGATGAGTCATCACCAGCCATTGCCTCGCCTTCCTTGGTCCTAGCTTGGGTGGAGAAGGGGTTGGGCGCTGATCATATGTATATATGGTCAGTCTCTGGGGCATATCTGAGCAAAGATCTGGGAACAATTTTGATAGGGCAATGTCACTGTCCCTTGCCTCTGCCATTCATTTGCGACCTTTAAACCTTTAAAATACTTAATACTCTCCCAGGTAATCGATCAATGTAATCGAAATAGATCGATTTAATCCTTAATCACGTGATCAGCAGTAATTGAAAACCGATTGACACACAGAATGGGCATGGAAGACTTTACAATTCACCTCCATTTTAATGAAAGACTAAAGTGAAAATTGCACCACGCCTATGATGAGCTTCGTTTTGCACGAGTCTATCTGATAAATATCACTTCTCGTCCCAATGGAGGTGAACAATGTACGTTCAGATTCGCGTATATATGTAATGGCTCAACTTGAACAATAATCCTATCAAACAACAGGTACAAAATCGGTGCATATTTCCAGCAGTTCAAATCCGTCAATTATGTACTTTCATTTCACAAAAGGTGGCAAACGGGACGACATGAGCTGGTAATAAAATCAGCGAAAAACCAAAGTTTCACAATTACGATTGTTTTCCAAACAATGTGGGAGATTTATCACATTTTAATAAAGCGTTTGGCTTTGTTGAATACGCTATTCTATATTGGAATCGCTTATGCAACGGGACAATGTTTATACGATGAAAGAAAAAAGACATTATTTACGGTGGAAAAAATATCATAAGGCTGTTTTTTTTTTTTTTTTTTTTTCCTTTTTATTTTAGTAGGTACGAATTTTCGTTTGTTTGAGGTTACATTCGGGTACTCTTTTCTATCTTATTTCTCTTCCTCTTGTTATTCTGAAGTTTTTATCGTTTATAAATGAAATATTTATTTTAATGTACTTATTTTTTTGAACTTCTCTTATTGTTTATTTCCTTATTTCTTTTCCTCACTGGGCTATTTTTCCATTTTGGAGACTCCTTGGGCTTATAGCACCCTGCTTTTCCACTAATGTTGTAGCTTAGCAAATAATAATAATAATAATAATAATAATAATAATAATAATAATAATAATATTAATGATAATAATAATATGAATATGAATAATAAAAGACTTTTCTTCCTTTTTCTTCTCTATAGATAATTACTGAAAATGAAGGAGCAACAAAAGCAAAAATGGTTTGTTAATTTACAATACTCACTACACATACAGTAATAGTTTCTTTGTCTTCAATTATTATATTTTTCATAAAAAAAAAAAACACTCATTTTTAGTACACAAGAACGCGATTAAAAAGCAATCTCTAAATTTGCATAAAAGGAAATGCTCTAATTAATGCCAAGGTAAAAAATTCTCACTGACAATTACAAAACCCGGTTAACTTCTTTCCGTCAATCAGAATACGGCGATGATCATAATAGCGGATTTTATTACAGGTACATGGATGGGGAGATACTTATGATTTTCGAGTACTGACCCGCAATTACTTTAATATATTAAAAGTAGAATGATAAGTACGTTTAGTGTAAATTAAACAGGATTTAAAACTTCTATTAATAAAGTATTCACGAGTCGATATATCTTTTTTTATTTAAAAACAATTAGATAAATAGTAAAAATTTCAATTGTAAATACAGTACATGTAAAATAAAAAAAATAATTTCTGTAATTATACTATGATGTATTTATGTTATAAATTGTAAGATTTTAATGTGTATTTCATAATAAAAGATAAAGAAAAATATATGTGCAGACCTGCTAATCTGGTCCATATAAACTTAAATCTGTTTTATAGATGAAAATGATAATTCTACAATAAAAAAAAAAATCAACACGATGTTATTGTATCTGTAAAAAGCGAAGAGCTACTCTCTAGTCCAGTGGTTCTTAACCTGTGTTCGATCGAACCCCAGGGGTTCGGTGAGGCAGTCTCAGGGGTTCGGCGGAGGCATCAGCAAATGTAAGATTGATTTGCAATAAGAATTCATTATGTTTTTGTGTGAGGTTCATTTGTTGATTTTGTTCCTTGAACACAGTGATTCTGTGTGCAAATGATGCATGGTTCATATTGTGCATTAATACAATATATACCTATGTCTTGAATTTGAAATATATGCTGATATATTTAGGTGTAACTTTCTTTTTATTTTCCTATTTATATAATTTACCTATATCTTATATATATATATACATATATATATATATATATATATATATATATATATATATATATATATATATATATACATATATATATATATATATATATATATATATATATATATATATATATATATTTCCAACTATGAAGGGTTCGATGAGTGTACATATGACACTTGCGGGGTTCAGTACCTCCGACAAGGTTAAGAACCACTGCTCTAGTCAGTCAATTAAGCTCGGTCATGGAGTTCCGGAACACGCAAAAAAAAAAAAAAAAAAAATAATAATAATAATAACAATAATAATCTGGACTGTGAGCCATGGATAATAATTGTATATCAAACGCAGTTCCCCCGATCCCATTTTCCACCTGGAATCCCGTCCAGATAAGTCTAAGAGCGGCGGCAAATGGAGGCTGGCCCGCTTCAGCCGATGCCAATGTTAAATCGAGGGATAACCAATGTTGGAATTGTCATTAACTCTCTCCTTGTGTCTTTATTAGATTTTTTTTTTTACCTCACACAACGAAGTTAGAGAGGAGGTTATGCTTTCGCCGCTGTTTGTTTGTGTGTGCGCGTGTGTGCGTGTGTGTGTATGTGTGTGTGTGTGTGTCTGTGTTTACAACGTCCGGGCCACAATTTTAGTACCGAATCTTTCAGAGATTAATTGCATGTTGAGACGTGGAATTGATTCAATTTTTGAGTCCTAGGTCAAAGGTCAAAGGTCAAAGTTCGAGGTCAAGCAACAGGTCGTTTGTGTTAACTTACTGGCAACAATTTTACTCATAGTAGTGAAACTTGTGACGTGGAATTGATTAAATTTTGAAAGACCTAGGTCAAAGGTTATGGTTAAGAAAATGGTCGTTTGTGTGTGAACAACTTCCTGACCATAATAATAATAATAATAATAATAATGATATAAAAATGGTGATACGGTTTCTCGTTCATAACTACTGAACTTCTATTGATCTTCAACATGCAGCTGAATTTTAATGACCCTATTCTTTTACTCAAATCTAATATATCTCAAAGTCCTATCGTCGGATTAATTCTAATCCTCAAGTCAATCCCAATCCTCAGATTGACCTTAATCGTCCGCAGAATTCCAATCCCTTACCAAACTGAATATAATCTAGAGTTTTAAATTCTATACGAGACATAATCTTCAACTGAGTCGTAGCCTTTACATTAAATCCTGACCGCTTCTTACATAAGCACACGTAATTCAGCAACCTCGCTTTTTTCTTTCCTTTTCAAATGCCGCCAGCCAGCCAGTAGTGAGCTCTGCGAAGCGAGTTCAAAGCAGCTCAAAAGCCTGGCAATAAATGTACGTGTCAAAAGGCCAAGTATCGAGTTCACCATTTTCATCACTTGTGCTGAGCCAAGGAGAGTCAGAAACTCTTTTATAAGAGAGTCAGACACTTTTTTTTTCAGGAAAGTTCAAAACACTTTCTGAATGAAAGTCAAGACTTTTTTTAAAAGGGACGTCACTCTTTTTTTAAGAAAGTCAGACTTCTAAGGATAGTCAGACACTTTTTTTAATTTGGGAAAGTTAGACAATTCTTTCAAGGAAAGTCAGACACTTTTTAAGGAAAGTCAGACACTTTTTAAGGAAAGTCAGAAACTTTTTAAGGAGAGTCAGAAACTTTTTAAGGAAAGTCACACTTCTTTTTAAAGGAAAGTCAGACACATTTTAGGGAAAGTCAGGCACTTTTTAAGGAAAGTCAGGCACTTTTTAAGGAAAGTCAGGCACTTTTTAAAGGAAATTCAGATAGTTTTTATATAAAGGGGAACCGAGGACCATGAGCTGCAACAGCTCTCTGACCTAAATATTTGGCATCCATTATCAGGGTAATTTCTTCCCTACCAGAAAAAGGGAAAAAAAATACAACGTTTTTCCAATTGGGGTTGAGGCGGCCGATGCGATAAAGTCCCTGACTGGTGAACGTAAGACTGGGGTTGGAGTCCCGCTCAAAACTAGTCAGCTCCTTTGATTGCTGCAGCCTCATCATCCTTGTGAGCTAAGGATGGGAGTTTAGGAGAGCTTATAGGTCTACCCGTTGAGTCATCACCAGCCATTGCCTCGCCTTCCTTGGTCCTAGCTTGGGTGGAGAGGGGGCTTGGGCGCTGATCATATGTATATATGGTCAGTCTCTGGGGCATACCTGAGCAAAGAACTGGGAACAATTTTGATAGGGCAATGTCACAGTCCTTTGCCTGTGCCATTCATGAGTGACCTTTAAACCTTTAAAATACTTAATACTCTCCCAGGTAATCGATCAATGTAATCGAAATAGATCGGTTTAATCCTTAATCACGTGATCAGCAGTAATTGAAAACCGAATGACACACTAAATGGGCTGATGGAAGACTTATCAATTCACCTCCATTTTAATGAAAGACTAAAGTGAAAATTACACCACGCCTATGATGAGCCTCGTTTTGCACGAGCCTATCTGATAAATATCACTTCTCGTCCCAATGGAGGTGAACAATGTACGTTCAGATTCGCGTATAAATGTAATGGCTCAACTTGAACAATAATCCTACCAAACAACAGGTACAAAATCGGTGCATATTTCCAGCAGTTCAAATCCGTCAATTATGTACTTTCCTTTAACAAAAGGTGGCAAACGGGACGACATGAGCTGGTAATAAAATCAGCGAAAAACTAAAGTTTCACAATTACGATTGTTTTCCAAACAATGTGAGAGATTTATCACATTTTAATAAAGCGTTTGGTTTCGTTGAATACGCTATTCTATATTGGAATCGCTTATGCAACGGGACAATGTTTATACGATGAAAGAAAAAAGACATTATTTACGGTGGAAAAAATATCATAAGGCTGTTTTTTTTTTTTTTTTTTTTTTTTTTAGGTACGAATTTTCGTTTGTTTGAGGTTACATTCGGGTACTCTTTTCTATCTTATTTCTCTTCCTCTTGTTATTCTGAAGTTTTTATCGTTTATAAATGAAAGATTTATTTTAATGTTCTTATTTTTTTGAACTTCTCTTATTGTTTATTTCCTTATTTCTTTCCCTCACTGGGCTATTTTTCCATTTTGGAGACTCCTTGGGCTTATAGCACCCTGCTTTTCCACTAATGTTGTAGCTTAGCAAATAATAATAATAATAATAATAATAATAATAATAATGATAATAATAATATGAATATGAATAATAAAAGACTTTTCTTCCTTTTTCTTCTCTATAGATAATTACCGAAAATGAAGGAGCAACAAGAGCAAAAATGGTTTGTTAATTTACTATACTTACTACATATAATAGTTTCTTTGTCTTCTATTATTATATTTTTCATAAAAAAAACACTAATTTTTAGTACACAAGAACGTGATTAAAAAGCAATCTGTAAATTTGCATAAAAGGAAATGCTCTAATTAATGCTAAGGTAAAAAATTCTCACTGACAATTACAAAACCCGGTTAACTTCTTTCCGTCAATCAAACAAAATACGGCGATGATCATAATAGCGGATTTTATTACAGGTATATGGATGGGAAGACACTTACGATTTTCAAGTACTGACAAACAATTACTTTGATATATTAAAAGTAGAATGATAAGTACGTTTAGTGTAAATTAAATAGGATTCAAAACTTCTATTAAAAAGTATTCACGATTAGATATATTTTCTATTTAAGAATATATTTAGATAAATAATAAAAATATCAATTGTATATACATTATATGTAAAATAAAAAAAATTATTTATGTAAATATACTGAGATGTATTTATGTTATAAATTGTAAGATTTTAATGTGCATTTCATAATTAAAGAAAAAAAAAATATGTGCAGACCTGCTAATCTGGTCCAAGATAATCTTAAATCTGTTTTATAGATGAAAATGATAATTCTACAAGAAAAAAAATCAACATGATGTTACTGTATCTGTAAAAAGCGAAGAGCTACTCTCTAGTCAGTCAATTAAGCTCGGTCATGGAGTTCCGGAACACGCAAGCAAAAAAAAAAAAAAAAAAAAATAAAAAAAAAAATAAAAAAAAAAAAATAAAAAAAATCTGGACTGTGAGTCATGAATAATAATTGTATATCAAACGCAGTTCCCCCGATCCCATTTTCCACCTGGAATCCCGTCAGATAAGTCTAAGAGCGCCGGCAAATGGAGGCTGGCCCGCTTCAGCCGATGCCAATGTTAAATCGAGGGACAACCAATGTTGGAATTGTCATTAACTCTCTCCTCGTGTCTTTATTAGATTTTCTTTTTTTACCTCAGCCAACGAAGTTAGAGAGGAGGTTATGCTTTCACCGCTGTTTATTTATTTGTGTGTTTGTGTGTGTGTGAGTTTGTGTGTTTGTGTTCGTGTGTGTGTGTGAACAGTTTCCTGGCCACAATTATAGTACCGAAACTTTCAGGGATTAATTGCATGTTGAGATGTGGAACCGATTCAATTTTTGAGTCCTAGGTCAAAGGTCAAAGTTCAAGGTCAAGCAACAGGTCGTTTGTGTTAACAACTTCCTAGCAACAATTTTGCTCATAGTAGTGAAACTTTCATAGATTAATTGTAATGTTGTTACGTGGAATTGATTAAATTTTGAAAGTCCTAGGTCAAAGGTTATGGTTAAGAAAATGGTCGTTTGTGTGTAACAACTTCCTGACCATAATAATAATAATAATAATAATAATAATATAAAAAAGGTGATACGGTTTCTCGTTCATAACTACTGAACTTCTGTTGATCTTCAACGAGCAGCTGAATTCTAATGACTCTATTCTTTTACTCAAATCTAATATATCTCAAAATCCTATCATTGAATTAATTCTAATCTTCAAGTTAATCCCAATCCTCAGATTGACCTTAATCGTCCGCAGAATTCCAATCCCTTACCAAACTGAATATAATTTAGAGTTTTAAATTCTATACGAGCCATAATCTTCAACTGAGTCGTAGCCTTTACATTAAATCCTGACCGCCTCTTACATAAGCACACGTAATTCAGCAACCTTGCTTTCTTTCTTCTTCTTCTTTTCAAATGCCGCCAACCAGCCAGCCAGTAGTGCGCTCTGCGAAGCGAGTTCAAAGAAGTTCAAAAGCCAGGCAATAAATGTACGTGTCAAAAGGCCAAGTATAGAGTTCACCATTTTCATCACTTGTGCTGAGCCAAGGAGAGTCAGAAACTCTTTTATAAGAGAGTCAGACACTTTTTTCAGGAATGTCAAGACACTTTCTAAATGAAAGTCAGACTTTTTTTCCAAAAGGGACGTCACTCTATTCTAAGGATAGTCAGACGCTTTTTTTTTTCAATTAGGGAAAGTCAGACACTTTCTTTCAGGAAAGTCAAAACACTGTCTGAATGAAAGTCAGACCTTTTTTTAAAAGGGACGTCACTCTTTTTTTTAAGAAAGTCAGACTTGTAAGGATAGTCAGACACTTTTTTTTTTAATTAGGGAAAGTCAGACACTTTTTAAGGAACGCCAGACAATTCTTTCAAGGAAAGTCCGACACTTTTTGAGGAAAATCAGACACTTTTTAAGGAAAGTCAGGCACTTTTTAATGAAAGTCAGACACTTTTTAAGGAAAGTCAGACACTTTTTAAGGAAAGTCAGACAATTCTTTCCAAGAAAGTCAGACACTCTTTTTAAGGATAGTCAGACACTTTTTTTAATTAGGGAAAATCAGACACTTTTTAAGGAAAGTCACACTTCTTTTTAAAGGAAAGTCAAGATACTTTTTATAGAAAGGGGAACCGAGGATTATAAGCTGCAACACCTCCATGACCTAAATATTTGACATCCATTATCACAGTAATTGCCAGAAAATGAAAAATACAATATTATTCCATTTTGTGGGTTACGGTGGCCGATGTGGTGACATCCCTGACTGGTGAACGCCAGACTAGGGATTCGAATCCCGGTCAAAACTCGTTAGTTTCTTTGGTCGTTACAGCTTCACCATCCTTGAGAGCCAAAGATGGGGGTTTGGGAGAGCTTATAGGTCTACCTGATGAGTCATCAGCAGCTATTGCCTCGCCTTCCTTGGTCCTAGCTTGGGTGGAGAAGGGGTTGGGCGCTGATCATATGTATATATGGTCAGTCTCTGGGGCATATCTGAGCAAAGATCTGGGAACAATTTTGATAGGACAATGTCACTGTCCCTTGCCTCTGTCATTCATGAGCGACCTTTAAACCTTTAAAATACTTAATACTCTCCCAGGTAATTGATCAATGTAATCGGAAAATAGATCGATTTAATCCTTAATCACGTAATCAGCAGTAATTGAAAGCCGAATGACACACTAAATGGGCTGATGGAAGACTTTACAATTCACCTCCATTTTAATGAAAGACTAAAGGGAAAATTGGACCACGCCTATGATGAGCCTCGTTTTGCACAAGCCTATCTGATAAATATCACTTCTCGTCCCAATGGAGGTGAACAATGTACGTTCAGATTCGCGTATATATGTAATGGCTCAACTTGAACAATAATCCAATCAAACAACAGGTACAAAATCGGTGCATATTTCCAGCAGTTCAAATCCGGCAATTATGTACTTTCCTTTAACAAAAGGTGGCAAACGGGACGATATTTGCTGGTAATAAAATCAGCGAAAAACTAAAGTTTCACAATTACGATTGTTTTCCAAACAATGTGTGAGATTTATCACATTTTAATAAAGCGTTTGGTTTTGTCGAATGCGTTATTCTAAATTGGAATCGCTTATGCAACGGGACAATGTTTATACGATGAAAGAAAAAAAGACATTATTTACGGTGGAAAAAATATCATCACTAGTATGGTACGAATTTTCGTTTGCGTGAGGGTACATTCGGGTACTCTTTTCTATCTTATTTCTTTTCCTCTTGTTATTTTGAATTTTTTATAGTTCATATATGAAAGATTTATCTTAATGATCTTATTGTTCTTCAACTTCTCTTGTTCTTTATTTCCTTATTTCTTTTCGTCACTGAGGTATTTTCGTCCTTGTTGGAGCCCTTGGGTTTATAGCATCCTGCTTTTCCACTAATGTTGTAGCTTAGCAAATAATAATAATAATAATAATAATAATAATAATAATAATAATAATAATAATAAGAACAAAAATTATATGAATTGGAATAAATTGTAAGATTTTAATGTGCATTTCATAATAAAAGATAAAAAAAAATATGTGCAGACCTGCTAATGGGGTCCAAATAAACTTAAATCTGTTTTATAGGAGAAAATGATCATTCTACAAGAAAAAAAACAACATGATGTTACTCCGTATCTGTAAAAAGCGAAGAGCTACTCTCTCGTCAGTCAATTAAGCTCGGTCATGGAGTTCCGGAACATGCAAAAAAAAAAAAAAAAAAGAAAAAAAAAAATCTGGACTGCGAGCCATGAATAATAATTGTATATCAAACGCTGTTCCCCGATCCCATTTTCCACCTGGAATCCCGTCCAGATAAGTCTAAGACCGCCGGCAAATGAAGGCTAGCCTGCTTCAGCCGATGCCAATGTTAAATCGAGGGATAACCAATGTTGAAATTGGCATTAACTCTCTCCTCGTGTCTTTATTAGATTTTCTTTTTTACCTCACACAACGAAATTAGAGAGGAGGTTATGCTTTCACCGCTGTTTATTTATTTGCGTGTTTGTGTGTGTGTGAGAGTTTGTGTGTGTGTGTGTGTTCGTGTGTGTGCGTGTGTGCGTGTGAACAATATCCTGGCCACAATTATAGTACCGAAGCTTTCAGGGATTAATTGCATGTTGAGATGTGGAATTGATTCAATTTTTGAGTCCTAGGTCAAAGGTCAAAGTTCGAGGTCAAGCAACAGGTCGTTTGTGTTAATAACTTACTGGCAACAATTTTACTCATAGTGAAACTTTCATAGATTAATTGTAATGTTGTGACGTGGAATTGATTAAATTTTGAAAGTCCTAGGTCAAAGGTTATGGTTAAGAAAATGGTCGTTTGTGTGTGAACAACTTCCTGACCATAATAATAATAATAATAATAATAATAATTAATATAAAAATGGTGATACGGTTTCTTGTTCATAACTACTGAACTTCTGTTGATCTTCAACGAGCAGCTGAATTTTAATGACCCTATTCTTTTACTCAAATCTAATATATCTCAAAGTCCTATCGTCGGATTAATTCTAATCTTCAAGTCAATCCCAATCCTCAGATTGACCTTAATCGTCCGCAGAATTCCAATCCCTTACCAAACTGAATATAATTTAGAGTTTTAAATTCTATACGAGCCATAATCTCCAACTGAGTCGTAGCCTTTACATTAATTCCTGACCGCCTCTTACATAAGCACACGTAATTCAGCAACCTCGCTTTCTTTCTTCTTCTTCTTTTCAAATGTCCCCAGCCAGCCAGCCAGCAGTGCGCT
The DNA here is from genome assembly GCF_036898095.1 of Palaemon carinicauda. Taxonomy (NCBI): domain Eukaryota; kingdom Metazoa; phylum Arthropoda; class Malacostraca; order Decapoda; family Palaemonidae; genus Palaemon; species Palaemon carinicauda. Next base: position 33,886,379 of record NC_090759.1, read on the forward strand.
CTGAGAAGCGAGTTCAAAGAAGCTCAAAAGCCTGGCAATAAATATACGTGTCAAAAGGCCAAGTATCGAGTTCACCATTTTCATCACTTGTGCTGAGCCAAGGAGAGTCAGAAACTCTTTTATAAGAGAGTCAGACACTTTTTTCAGGAATGTCAAGACACTTTCTAAATGAAAGTCAGACTTTTTTTCCAAAAGGGACGTCACTCTATTCTAAGGATAGTCAGACGCTTTTTTTTTTCAATTAGGGAAAGTCAGACACTTTCTTTCAGGAAAGTCAAAACACTGTCTGAATGAAAGTCAGACCTTTTTTTAAAAGGGACGTCACTCTTTTTTTTAAGAAAGTCAGACTTGTAAGGATAGTCAGACACTTTTTTTTTTAATTAGGGAAAGTCAGACACTTTTTAAGGAACGCCAGACAATTCTTTCAAGGAAAGTCCGACACTTTTTGAGGAAAATCAGACACTTTTTAAGGAAAGTCAGGCACTTTTTAATGAAAGTCAGACACTTTTTAAGGAAAGTCAGACACTTTTTAAGGAAAGTCAGACAATTCTTTCCAAGAAAGTCAGACACTCTTTTTAAGGATAGTCAGACACTTTTCTTAATTAGGGAAAATCAGACACTTTTTAAGGAAAGTCACACTTCTTTTTAAAGGAAAGTCAAGATACTTTTTATAGAAAGGGGAACCGAGGATTATAAGCTGCAACACCTCCATGACCTAAATATTTGACATCCATTATCACAGTAATTGCCAGAAAATGAAAAATACAATATTATTCCATTTTGTGGGTTACGGTGGCCGATGTGGTGACATCCCTGACTGGTGAACGCCAGACTAGGGATTCGAATCCCGGTCAAAACTCGTTAGTTTCTTTGGTCGTTACAGCTTCACCATCCTTGAGAGCCAAAGATGGGGGTTTGGGAGAGCTTATAGGTCTACCTGATGAGTCATCAGCAGCTATTGCCTCGCCTTCCTTGGTCCTAGCTTGGGTGGAGAAGGGGTTGGGCGCTGATCATATGTATATATGGTCAGTCTCTGGGGCATATCTGAGCAAAGATCTGGGAACAATTTTGATAGGACAATGTCACTGTCCCTTGCCTCTGTCATTCATGAGCGACCTTTAAACCTTTAAAATACTTAATACTCTCCCAGGTAATTGATCAATGTAATCGGAAAATAGATCGATTTAATCCTTAATCACGTAATCAGCAGTAATTGAAAGCCGAATGACACACTAAATGGGCTGATGGAAGACTTTACAATTCACCTCCATTTTAATGAAAGACTAAAGGGAAAATTGGACCACGCCTATGATGAGCCTCGTTTTGCACAAGCCTATCTGATAAATATCACTTCTCGTCCCAATGGAGGTGAACAATGTACGTTCAGATTCGCGTATATATGTAATGGCTCAACTTGAACAATAATCCAATCAAACAACAGGTACAAAATCGGTGCATATTTCCAGCAGTTCAAATCCGGCAATTATGTACTTTCCTTTAACAAAAGGTGGCAAACGGGACGATATTTGCTGGTAATAAAATCAGCGAAAAACTAAAGTTTCACAATTACGATTGTTTTCCAAACAATGTGTGAGATTTATCACATTTTAATAAAGCGTTTGGTTTTGTCGAATGCGTTATTCTAAATTGGAATCGCTTATGCAACGGGACAATGTTTATACGATGAAAGAAAAAAAGACATTATTTACGGTGGAAAAAATATCATCACTAGTATGGTACGAATTTTCGTTTGCGTGAGGGTACATTCGGGTACTCTTTTCTATCTTATTTCTCTTCCTCTTGTTATTTTGAATTTTTTATAGTTCATATATGAAAGATTTATCTTAATGATCTTATTGTTCTTCAACTTCTCTTGTTCTTTATTTCCTTATTTCTTTTCGTCACTGAGGTATTTTCGTCCTTGTTGGAGCCCTTGGGTTTATAGCATCCTGCTTTTCCACTAATGTTGTAGCTTAACAAATAATAATAATAATAATAATAATAATAATAATAATAATAATAATAAGAACAAAAATTATATGAATTGGAATAAATTGTAAGATTTTAATGTGCATTTCATAATAAAAGATAAAAAAAAATATGTGCAGACCTGCTAATGTGGTCCAAATAAACTTAAATCTGTTTTATAGGAGAAAATGATCATTCTACAAGAAAAAAAACAACATGATGTTACTCCGTATCTGTAAAAAGCGAAGAGCTACTCTCTCGTCAGTCAATTAAGCTCGGTCATGGAGTTCCGGAACATGCAAAAAAAAAAAAAAAAGAAAAAAAAAAAATCTGGACTGCGAGCCATGAATAATAATTGTATATCCAACGCTGTTCCCCGATCCCATTTTCCACCTGGAATCCCGTCCAGATAAGTCTAAGACCGCCGGCAAATGAAGGCTAGCCTGCTTCAGCCGATGCCAATGTTAAATCGAGGGATAACCAATGTTGAAATTGGCATTAACTCTCTCCTCGTGTCTTTATTAGATTTTCTTTTTTACCTCACACAACGAAATTAGAGAGGAGGTTATGCTTTCACCGCTGTTTATTTATTTGCGTGTTTGTGTGTGTGTGAGAGTTTGTGTGTGTGTGTGTGTTCGTGTGTGTGCGTGTGTGCGTGTGAACAATATCCTGGCCACAATTATAGTACCGAAGCTTTCAGGGATTAATTGCATGTTGAGATGTGGAATTGATTCAATTTTTGAGTCCTAGGTCAAAGGTCAAAGTTCGAGGTCAAGCAACAGGTCGTTTGTGTTAATAACTTACTGGCAACAATTTTACTCATAGTGAAACTTTCATAGATTAATTGTAATGTTGTGACGTGGAATTGATTAAATTTTGAAAGTCCTAGGTCAAAGGTTATGGTTAAGAAAATGGTCGTTTGTGTGTGAACAACTTCCTGACCATAATAATAATAATAATAATAATAATAATTAATATAAAAATGGTGATACGGTTTCTTGTTCATAACTACTGAACTTCTGTTGATCTTCAACGAGCAGCTGAATTTTAATGACCCTATTCTTTTACTCAAATCTAATATATCTCAAAGTCCTATCGTCGGATTAATTCTAATCTTCAAGTCAATCCCAATCCTCAGATTGACCTTAATCGTCCGCAGAATTCCAATCCCTTACCAAACTGAATATAATTTAGAGTTTTAAATTCTATACGAGCCATAATCTCCAACTGAGTCGTAGCCTTTACATTAATTCCTGACCGCCTCTTACATAAGCACACGTAATTCAGCAACCTCGCTTTCTTTCTTCTTCTTCTTTTCAAATGTCCCCAGCCAGCCAGCCAGCAGTGCGCTCTGAGAAGCGAGTTCAAAGAAGCTCAAAAGCCTGGCAATAAATATACGTGTCAAAAGGCCAAGTATCGAGTTCACCATTTTCATCACTTGTGCTGAGCCAAGGAGAGTCAGAAACTCTTTTATAAGAGAGTCAGACACTTTTTTCAGGAATGTCAAGACACTTTCTAAATGAAAGTCAGACTTTTTTTCCAAAAGGGACGTCACTCTATTCTAAGGATAGTCAGACGCTTTTTTTTTTCAATTAGGGAAAGTCAGACACTTTCTTTCAGGAAAGTCAAAACACTGTCTGAATGAAAGTCAGACCTTTTTTTAAAAGGGACGTCACTCTTTTTTTTAAGAAAGTCAGACTTGTAAGGATAGTCAGACACTTTTTTTTTTAATTAGGGAAAGTCAGACACTTTTTAAGGAACGCCAGACAATTCTTTCAAGGAAAGTCCGACACTTTTTGAGGAAAATCAGACACTTTTTAAGGAAAGTCAGGCACTTTTTAATGAAAGTCAGACACTTTTTAAGGAAAGTCAGACACTTTTTAAGGAAAGTCAGACAATTCTTTCCAAGAAAGTCAGACACTCTTTTTAAGGATAGTCAGACACTTTTTTTAATTAGGGAAAATCAGACACTTTTTAAGGAAAGTCACACTTCTTTTTAAAGGAAAGTCAAGATACTTTTTATAGAAAGGGGAACCGAGGATTATAAGCTGCAACACCTCCATGACCTAAATATTTGACATCCATTATCACAGTAATTGCCAGAAAATGAAAAATACAATATTATTCCATTTTGTGGGTTACGGTGGCCGATGTGGTGACATCCCTGACTGGTGAACGCCAGACTAGGGATTCGAATCCCGGTCAAAACTCGTTAGTTTCTTTGGTCGTTACAGCTTCACCATCCTTGAGAGCCAAAGATGGGGGTTTGGGAGAGCTTATAGGTCTACCTGATGAGTCATCAGCAGCTATTGCCTCGCCTTCCTTGGTCCTAGCTTGGGTGGAGAAGGGGTTGGGCGCTGATCATATGTATATATGGTCAGTCTCTGGGGCATATCTGAGCAAAGATCTGGGAACAATTTTGATAGGACAATGTCACTGTCCCTTGCCTCTGTCATTCATGAGCGACCTTTAAACCTTTAAAATACTTAATACTCTCCCAGGTAATTGATCAATGTAATCGGAAAATAGATCGATTTAATCCTTAATCACGTAATCAGCAGTAATTGAAAGCCGAATGACACACTAAATGGGCTGATGGAAGACTTTACAATTCACCTCCATTTTAATGAAAGACTAAAGGGAAAATTGGACCACGCCTATGATGAGCCTCGTTTTGCACAAGCCTATCTGATAAATATCACTTCTCGTCCCAATGGAGGTGAACAATGTACGTTCAGATTCGCGTATATATGTAATGGCTCAACTTGAGCAATAATCCAATCAAACAACAGGTACAAAATCGGTGCATATTTCCAGCAGTTCAAATCCGGCAATTATGTACTTTCCTTTAACAAAAGGTGGCAAACGGGACGATATTTGCTGGTAATAAAATCAGCGAAAAACTAAAGTTTCACAATTACGATTGTTTTCCAAACAATGTGTGAGATTTATCACATTTTAATAAAGCGTTTGGTTTTGTCGAATGCGTTATTCTAAATTGGAATCGCTTATGCAACGGGACAATGTTTATACGATGAAAGAAAAAAAGACATTATTTACGGTGGAAAAAATATCATCACTAGTATGGTACGAATTTTCGTTTGCGTGAGGGTACATTCGGGTACTCTTTTCTATCTTATTTCTCTTCCTCTTGTTATTTTGAATTTTTTATAGTTCATATATGAAAGATTTATCTTAATGATCTTATTGTTCTTCAACTTCTCTTGTTCTTTATTTCCTTATTTCTTTTCGTCACTGAGGTATTTTCGTCCTTGTTGGAGCCCTTGGGTTTATAGCATCCTGCTTTTCCACTAATGTTGTAGCTTAGCAAATAATAATAATAATAATAATAATAATAATAATAATAATAATAATAATAATAAGAACAAAAATTATATGAATTGGAATAAATTGTAAGATTTTAATGTGCATTTCATAATAAAAGATAAAAAAAAATATGTGCAGACCTGCTAATGTGGTCCAAATAAACTTAAATCTGTTTTATAGGAGAAAATGATCATTCTACAAGAAAAAAAACAACATGATGTTACTCCGTATCTGTAAAAAGCGAAGAGCTACTCTCTCGTCAGTCAATTAAGCTCGGTCATGGAGTTCCGGAACATGCAAAAAAAAAAAAAAAAAAGAAAAAAAAAAATCTGGACTGCGAGCCATGAATAATAATTGTATATCCAACGCTGTTCCCCGATCCCATTTTCCACCTGGAATCCCGTCCAGATAAGTCTAAGACCGCCGGCAAATGAAGGCTAGCCTGCTTCAGCCGATGCCAATGTTAAATCGAGGGATAACCAATGTTGAAATTGGCATTAACTCTCTCCTCGTGTCTTTATTAGATTTTCTTTTTTACCTCACACAACGAAATTAGAGAGGAGGTTATGCTTTCACCGCTGTTTATTTATTTGCGTGTTTGTGTGTGTGTGAGAGTTTGTGTGTGTGTGTGTGTGTTCGTGTGTGTGCGTGTGTGCGTGTGAACAATATCCTGGCCACAATTATAGTACCGAAGCTTTCAGGGATTAATTGCATGTTGAGATGTGGAATTGATTCAATTTTTGAGTCCTAGGTCAAAGGTCAAAGTTCGAGGTCAAGCAACAGGTCGTTTGTGTTAATAACTTACTGGCAACAATTTTACTCATAGTGAAACTTTCATAGATTAATTGTAATGTTGTGACGTGGAATTGATTAAATTTTGAAAGTCCTAGGTCAAAGGTTATGGTTAAGAAAATGGTCGTTTGTGTGTGAACAACTTCCTGACCATAATAATAATAATAATAATAATAATAATTAATATAAAAATGGTGATACGGTTTCTTGTTCATAACTACTGAACTTCTGTTGATCTTCAACGAGCAGCTGAATTTTAATGACCCTATTCTTTTACTCAAATCTAATATATCTCAAAGTCCTATCGTCGGATTAATTCTAATCTTCAAGTCAATCCCAATCCTCAGATTGACCTTAATCGTCCGCAGAATTCCAATCCCTTACCAAACTGAATATAATTTAGAGTTTTAAATTCTATACGAGCCATAATCTCCAACTGAGTCGTAGCCTTTACATTAATTCCTGACCGCCTCTTACATAAGCACACGTAATTCAGCAACCTCGCTTTCTTTCTTCTTCTTCTTTTCAAATGTCCCCAGCCAGCCAGCCAGCAGTGCGCTCTGAGAAGCGAGTTCAAAGAAGCTCAAAAGCCTGGCAATAAATATACGTGTCAAAAGGCCAAGTATCGAGTTCACCATTTTCATCACTTGTGCTGAGCCAAGGAGAGTCAGAAACTCTTTTATAAGAGAGTCAGACACTTTTTTCAGGAATGTCAAGACACTTTCTAAATGAAAGTCAGACTTTTTTTCCAAAAGGGACGTCACTCTATTCTAAGGATAGTCAGACGCTTTTTTTTTTCAATTAGGGAAAGTCAGACACTTTCTTTCAGGAAAGTCAAAACACTGTCTGAATGAAAGTCAGACCTTTTTTTAAAAGGGACGTCACTCTTTTTTTTAAGAAAGTCAGACTTGTAAGGATAGTCAGACACTTTTTTTTTTAAATAGGGAAAGTCAGACACTTTTTAAGGAACGCCAGACAATTCTTTCAAGGAAAGTCCGACACTTTTTGAGGAAAATCAGACACTTTTTAAGGAAAGTCAGGCACTTTTTAATGAAAGTCAGACACTTTTTAAGGAAAGTCAGACACTTTTTAAGGAAAGTCAGACAATTCTTTCCAAGAAAGTCAGACACTCTTTTTAAGGATAGTCAGACACTTTTTTTAATTAGGGAAAATCAGACACTTTTTAAGGAAAGTCACACTTCTTTTTAAAGGAAAGTCAAGATACTTTTTATAGAAAGGGGAACCGAGGATTATAAGCTGCAACACCTCCATGACCTAAATATTTGACATCCATTATCACAGTAATTGCCAGAAAATGAAAAATACAATATTATTCCATTTTGTGGGTTACGGTGGCCGATGTGGTGACATCCCTGACTGGTGAACGCCAGACTAGGGATTCGAATCCCGGTCAAAACTCGTTAGTTTCTTTGGTCGTTACAGCTTCACCATCCTTGAGAGCCAAAAATGGGGGTTTGGGAGAGCTTATAGGTCTACCTGATGAGTCATCAGCAGCTATTGCCTCGCCTTCCTTGGTCCTAGCTTGGGTGGAGAAGGGGTTGGGCGCTGATCATATGTATATATGGTCAGTCTCTGGGGCATATCTGAGCAAAGATCTGGGAACAATTTTGATAGGACAATGTCACTGTCCCTTGCCTCTGTCATTCATGAGCGACCTTTAAACCTTTAAAATACTTAATACTCTCCCAGGTAATTGATCAATGTAATCGGAAAATAGATCGATTTAATCCTTAATCACGTAATCAGCAGTAATTGAAAGCCGAATGACACACTAAATGGGCTGATGGAAGACTTTACAATTCACCTCCATTTTAATGAAAGACTAAAGGGAAAATTGGACCACGCCTATGATGAGCCTCGTTTTGCACAAGCCTATCTGATAAATATCACTTCTCGTCCCAATGGAGGTGAACAATGTACGTTCAGATTCGCGTATATATGTAATGGCTCAACTTGAGCAATAATCCAATCAAACAACAGGTACAAAATCGGTGCATATTTCCAGCAGTTCAAATCCGGCAATTATGTACTTTCCTTTAACAAAAGGTGGCAAACGGGACGATATTTGCTGGTAATAAAATCAGCGAAAAACTAAAGTTTCACAATTACGATTGTTTTCCAAACAATGTGTGAGATTTATCACATTTTAATAAAGCGTTTGGTTTTGTCGAATGCGTTATTCTAAATTGGAATCGCTTATGCAACGGGACAATGTTTATACGATGAAAGAAAAAAAGACATTATTTACGGTGGAAAAAATATCATCACTAGTATGGTACGAATTTTCGTTTGCGTGAGGGTACATTCGGGTACTCTTTTCTATCTTATTTCTCTTCCTCTTGTTATTTTGAATTTTTTATAGTTCATATATGAAAGATTTATCTTAATGATCTTATTGTTCTTCAACTTCTCTTGTTCTTTATTTCCTTATTTCTTTTCGTCACTGAGGTATTTTCGTCCTTGTTGGAGCCCTTGGGTTTATAGCATCCTGCTTTTCCACTAATGTTGTAGCTTAGCAAATAATAATAATAATAATAATAATAATAATAATAATAATAATAATAATAATAATAATAATAATAAGAACAAAAATTATATGAATTGGAATAAATTGTAAGATTTTAATGTGCATTTCATAATAAAAGATAAAAAAAAATATGTGCAGACCTGCTAATGTGGTCCAAATAAACTTAAATCTGTTTTATAGGAGAAAATGATCATTCTACAAGAAAAAAAACAACATGATGTTACTCCGTATCTGTAAAAAGCGAAGAGCTACTCTCTCGTCAGTCAATTAAGCTCGGTCATGGAGTTCCGGAACATGCAAAAAAAAAAAAAAAAGAAAAAAAAAAAATCTGGACTGCGAGCCATGAATAATAATTGTATATCAAACGCTGTTCCCCGATCCCATTTTCCACCTGGAATCCCGTCCAGATAAGTCTAAGACCGCCGGCAAATGAAGGCTAGCCTGCTTCAGCCGATGCCAATGTTAAATCGAGGGATAACCAATGTTGAAATTGGCATTAACTCTCTCCTCGTGTCTTTATTAGATTTTCTTTTTTACCTCACACAACGAAATTAGAGAGGAGGTTATGCTTTCACCGCTGTTTATTTATTTGCGTGTTTGTGTGTGTGTGAGAGTTTGTGTGTGTGTGTGTGTTCGTGTGTGTGCGTGTGTGCGTGTGAACAATATCCTGGCCACAATTATAGTACCGAAGCTTTCAGGGATTAATTGCATGTTGAGATGTGGAATTGATTCAATTTTTGAGTCCTAGGTCAAAGGTCAAAGTTCGAGGTCAAGCAACAGGTCGTTTGTGTTAATAACTTACTGGCAACAATTTTACTCATAGTGAAACTTTCATAGATTAATTGTAATGTTGTGACGTGGAATTGATTAAATTTTGAAAGTCCTAGGTCAAAGGTTATGGTTAAGAAAATGGTCGTTTGTGTGTGAACAACTTCCTGACCATAATAATAATAATAATAATAATAATAATAATTAATATAAAAATGGTGATACGGTTTCTTGTTCATAACTACTGAACTTCTGTTGATCTTCAACGAGCAGCTGAATTTTAATGACCCTATTCTTTTACTCAAATCTAATATATCTCAAAGTCCTATCGTCGGATTAATTCTAATCTTCAAGTCAATCCCAATCCTCAGATTGACCTTAATCGTCCGCAGAATTCCAATCCCTTACCAAACTGAATATAATTTAGAGTTTTAAATTCTATACGAGCCATAATCTCCAACTGAGTCGTAGCCTTTACATTAATTCCTGACCGCCTCTTACATAAGCACACGTAATTCAGCAACCTCGCTTTCTTTCTTCTTCTTCTTTTCAAATGTCCCCAGCCAGCCAGCCAGCAGTGCGCTCTGAGAAGCGAGTTCAAAGAAGCTCAAAAGCCTGGCAATAAATATACGTGTCAAAAGGCCAAGTATCGAGTTCACCATTTTCATCACTTGTGCTGAGCCAAGGAGAGTCAGAAACTCTTTTATAAGAGAGTCAGACACTTTTTTCAGGAATGTCAAGACACTTTCTAAATGAAAGTCAGACTTTTTTTCCAAAAGGGACGTCACTCTATTCTAAGGATAGTCAGACGCTTTTTTTTTTCAATTAGGGAAAGTCAGACACTTTCTTTCAGGAAAGTCAAAACACTGTCTGAATGAAAGTCAGACCTTTTTTTAAAAGGGACGTCACTCTTTTTTTTAAGAAAGTCAGACTTGTAAGGATAGTCAGACACTTTTTTTTTTAAATAGGGAAAGTCAGACACTTTTTAAGGAACGCCAGACAATTCTTTCAAGGAAAGTCCGACACTTTTTGAGGAAAATCAGACACTTTTTAAGGAAAGTCAGGCACTTTTTAATGAAAGTCAGACACTTTTTAAGGAAAGTCAGACACTTTTTAAGGAAAGTCAGACAATTCTTTCCAAGAAAGTCACACTCTCTTTTTAAGGATAGTCAGACACTTTTTTTAATTAGGGAAAATCAGACACTTTTTAAGGAAAGTCACACTTCTTTTTAAAGGAAAGTCAAGATACTTTTTATAGAAAGGGGAACCGAGGATTATAAGCTGCAACACCTCCATGACCTAAATATTTGACATCCATTATCACAGTAATTGCCAGAAAATGAAAAATACAATATTATTCCATTTTGTGGGTTACGGTGGCCGATGTGGTGACATCCCTGACTGGTGAACGCCAGACTAGGGATTCGAATCCCGGTCAAAACTCGTTAGTTTCTTTGGTCGTTACAGCTTCACCATCCTTGAGAGCCAAAGATGGGGGTTTGGGAGAGCTTATAGGTCTACCTGATGAGTCATCAGCAGCTATTGCCTCGCCTTCCTTGGTCCTAGCTTGGGTGGAGAAGGGGTTGGGCGCTGATCATATGTATATATGGTCAGTCTCTGGGGCATATCTGAGCAAAGATCTGGGAACAATTTTGATAGGACAATGTCACTGTCCCTTGCCTCTGTCATTCATGAGCGACCTTTAAACCTTTAAAATACTTAATACTCTCCCAGGTAATTGATCAATGTAATCGGAAAATAGATCGATTTAATCCTTAATCACGTAATCAGCAGTAATTGAAAGCCGAATGACACACTAAATGGGCTGATGGAAGACTTTACAATTCACCTCCATTTTAATGAAAGACTAAAGGGAAAATTGGACCACGCCTATGATGAGCCTCGTTTTGCACAAGCCTATCTGATAAATATCACTTCTCGTCCCAATGGAGGTGAACAATGTACGTTCAGATTCGCGTATATATGTAATGGCTCAACTTGAACAATAATCCAATCAAACAACAGGTACAAAATCGGTGCATATTTCCAGCAGTTCAAATCCGGCAATTATGTACTTTCCTTTAACAAAAGGTGGCAAACGGGACGATATTTGCTGGTAATAAAATCAGCGAAAAACTAAAGTTTCACAATTACGATTGTTTTCCAAACAATGTGTGAGATTTATCACATTTTAATAAAGCGTTTGGTTTTGTCGAATGCGTTATTCTAAATTGGAATCGCTTATGCAACGGGACAATGTTTATACGATGAAAGAAAAAAAGACATTATTTACGGTGGAAAAAATATCATCACTAGTATGGTACGAATTTTCGTTTGCGTGAGGGTACATTCGGGTACTCTTTTCTATCTTATTTCTCTTCCTCTTGTTATTTTGAATTTTTTATAGTTCATATATGAAAGATTTATCTTAATGATCTTATTGTTCTTCAACTTCTCTTGTTCTTTATTTCCTTATTTCTTTTCGTCACTGAGGTATTTTCGTCCTTGTTGGAGCCCTTGGGTTTATAGCATCCTGCTTTTCCACTAATGTTGTAGCTTAGCAAATAATAATAATAATAATAATAATAATAATAATAATAATAATAATAATAATAATAATAATAATAAGAACAAAAATTATATGAATTGGAATAAATTGTAAGATTTTAATGTGCATTTCATAATAAAAGATAAAAAAAAATATGTGCAGACCTGCTAATGTGGTCCAAATAAACTTAAATCTGTTTTATAGGAGAAAATGATCATTCTACAAGAAAAAAAACAACATGATGTTACTCCGTATCTGTAAAAAGCGAAGAGCTACTCTCTCGTCAGTCAATTAAGCTCGGTCATGGAGTTCCGGAACATGCAAAAAAAAAAAAAAAAAAAAAAAAAAAAAAAAAATCTGGACTGCGTGCCATGAATAATAATTGTATATCCAACGCTGTTCCCCGATCCCATTTTCCACCTGGAATCCCGTCCAGATAAGTCTAAGAGCGGCGGCAAATGGAGGCTAGCCTGCTTCAGCCGATGCCAATGTTAAATCGAGGGATAACCAATGTTGAAATTGGCATTAACTCTCTCCTCGTGTCTTTATTAGATTTTCTTTTTTACCTCACACAACGAAATTAGAGAGGAGGTTATGCTTTCACCGCTGTTTATTTATTTGCGTGTTTGTGTGTGTGTGAGAGTTTGTGTGTGTGTGTGTGTGTTCGTGTGTGTGCGTGTGTGCGTGTGAACAATATCCTGGCCACAATTATAGTACCGAAGCTTTCAGGGATTAATTGCATGTTGAGATGTGGAATTGATTCAATTTTTGAGTCCTAGGTCAAAGGTCAAAGTTCGAGGTCAAGCAACAGGTCGTTTGTGTTAATAACTTACTGGCAACAATTTTACTCATAGTAGTGAAACTTTCATAGATTAATTGTAATGTTGTGACGTGGAATTGATTAAATTTTGAAAGTCCTAGGTCAAAGGTTATGGTTAAGAAAATGGTCGTTTGTGTGTGAACAACTTCCTGACCATAATAATAATAATAATAATAATAATAATTAATATAAAAATGGTGATACGGTTTCTTGTTCATAACTACTGAACTTCTGTTGATCTTCAACATGCAGCTGAATTTTAATGACCCTATTCTTATACTCAAATCTAATATATCTCAAAGTCCTATCGTCGGATTAATTCTAATCTTCAAGTCAATCCCAATCCTCACATTGACCTTAATCGTCCGCAGAATTCCAATCCCTTACCAAACTGAATATAATGCAGAGTTTTAAATTCTATAAGAGCCATAATCTTCAACCGAGTCGTAGCCTTTACATTAAATCCTGACCGCCTCTTACATAAGCACATGTAATTCAGCAACCTCGCTTTTTTTTTTTCCTTTTCAAATGCCGCCAGCCAGCCAGTAGTGAGCTCTGCGAAGCGAGTTCAAAGCAGCTCAAAAGCCTGGCAATAAATGTACGTGTCAAAAGGCCAAGTATCGAGTTCACCATTTTCATCACTTGTGCTGAGCCAAGGAGAGTCAGACACTTTTTTCAGGAAAGTTCAAAACACTTTCTGAATGAAAGTCAAGACTTTTTTTAAAAGGGACGTCACTCTTTTTTTAAGAAAGTCAGACTTCTAAGGATAGTCAGACACTTTTTTTAATTTGGGAAAGTCAGACAATTCTTTCAAGGAAAGTCAGACACTTTTTAAGGAAAGTCAGAAACTTTTTAAGGAGAGTCAGAAACTTTTTAAGGAAAGTCACACTACTTTTTAAAGGAAAGTCAGACACATTTTAGGGAAAGTCAGGCACTTTTTAAGGAAAGTCAGGCACTTTTTAAGGAAAGTCAGACACTTTTTAAAGGAAAGTCAGATAGTTTTTATATAAAGGGGAACCGAGGACCATGAGCTGCAACATCTCTCTGACCTAAATATTTGGCATCCATTATCAGGGTAATTTCTTCCCTACCAGAAAAAGGGAAAAAAATACGTTTTTCCAATTGGGGTTGAGGCGGCCGATGCGATAAAGTCCCTGACTGGTGAACGTAAGACTGGGGTTGGAGTCCCGCTCAAAACTAGTTAGCTCCTTTGATTGCTGCAGCCTCATCATCCTTGTGAGCTAAGGATGGGAGTTTAGGAGAGCTTATAGGTCTACCTGTTGAGTCATCACCAGCCATTGCCTCGCCTTCCTTGGTCCTAGCTTGGGTGGAGAAGGGGCTTGGGCGCTGATCATATGAATATATGGTCAGTCTCTGCGGCATATCTGAGCAAAGATCTGGGAACAATTTTGATAGGGCAATGTCACAGTCCCTTGCCTTTGCCATTCATGAAAGACTTTTAAACCTTTAAAATACTTTATACTCTCCCAGGTAATTGATCAATGTAATCGAAAGATGGATCGGTTTAATCCTTAATCATGTGATCAGCAGTAATTGAAAGCCGAATGACACACAGAATGGGCTGATGGAAGACTTTACAATTCACCTCCATTTTAATGAAAGGCTAACGTGAAAATTGCACCACGCCTATGATGAGCCTCGTTTTGCACGAGCCTATCTGATAAATATCACTTCTCGTCCCAATGGAGATGGACAATGTACGTTCAGATTCGCGTATATATGTAATGGCTCAACTTGAACAATAATCCTATCAAACAACAGGTACAAAATCGGTGCATATTTCCAGCAGTTCAAATCCGTCAATTATGTACTTTCATTTAACAAAAGGTGGCAAACGGGACGATATGAGCTGGTAATAAAATCAGCGAAAAACTAGTTTCACAATTACGATTGTTTTCCAAACAATGTGGGAGATTTATCACATTTTAATAAAGCGTTTGGTTTTGTCGAATGCGTTATTCTATATTGGAATCGCTTATGCAACGGGACAATGTTTATACAATGAAAGAAAAAAGACATTACTTACGGTAGAAAAAATATCATATTTTTTTTCTTTTTTTTTTTGTAGGTACGATTTTTCGTTTGCTTGAGGGTACACTCAGCCACTTTTCTATCTTCTTTCTCTTCTTCTTGTTATTCTTAAGTTTTTATAGTTTATATATGATAGATTTATTTTAATGTTTTTATTGTTCAACTTCTCTTGTTGTTTATCTCCTCATTTTCTTTCCTCACTGAGCTGTTTTCCCTCTTGGAGCCCTTGGGTTTATGGTATCTTGCTTTTCCACTAAGGTTGTAGCTTAGTAAAGAATAATAATAATAATAATAATAATAATAATAATAATAATAATAATAATAATAAAAGACTTTTCTTCCCTTTTCCTCTCTATAGATAATTACCGAAATTGGAGGAGGAACAAGAGCATGAATTTGTTAATTTACACGCTTAATAAATAATGACAGTTTCTTTGTCTTCTATTATTATATTCATCATAAAAAAAACAATTATTTTAGTACACAAGAACGTGATTAAAAAGTACACAAGAACGTGATTAAAAAGTACACAAGAACGTGATTAAAAAGTACACAAGAACGTGATTAAAAAGTACACAAGAACGTGATTAAAAAGCAATCTTTAAATTTGCATAAAAGGAAATGCTCTAATTAATGCTGAGGTAAAAAATTCTCACTGACAATTACAAAACCCGGTTAACTTCTTTCCGTCAATCAAAATACGGCGATGATCATAATAGCGGATTTTATTACAGGTACATGGATGGGGAGATACTTATGATTTTCGAGTACTGACCCGCAATTACTTTAATATATTAAAAGTAAAATTATAAATACGTTGTGTAAATTAAATAGGATTTAAAACTTCTTTTAAAAAGTATTCACGATTAGATATATTCTTATTTAAGAATATATTTAGATAAATAGTAAAAATTTCAATTGTAAATACACTATATGTAAAATAAAATAAATATTAATGTAAATATACTATGATGTATTTATGTTATAAATTGTAAGATTTTAATGTGTATTTTATAATAAAAGATAGAAAAAAAAATATGTGCAGACCTGCTAATCTGGTCCAAGATAAACTTAAATCTGTTTTATAGGAGAAAATGATCATTCTACAAGACAAAAAAAATCTACATGTTACTGTATCTGTAAAAAAGCGAAGAGCTACTCTCTAGTCAGTCAATTAAGCTCGGTCATGGAGTCCCGGAACACACAAAAAAAAAAAAAAAAAAAAAAAAAAAAAAAAAAAAAATCTGGACTGCGTGCCATGAATAATAATCGTATATCAAACGCTGTTCCCCCGATCTCATTTTCCACCTGGAATCCCGTCAGATAAGTCTAAGAGCGGCGGCAAATGGAGGCTGGCCCGCTTCAGCCGATGCCAATGTTAAATCGAGGGATAACCAATGTTGGAATTGTCATTAACTCTCTCGTCCTGTCTTTATTAGATTTTTTTTTAACTCAGCCAACGAAGTTAGAGAGGTGGATATGCTTTCGCCGTTGTCTGTGTGTGTGTGTGTGTGTGTGTGTGTGTGTGAACAACGTCCTGGCCATAATTTTAGTACAGAAACTTTCAGGGATTACTTGCATGTTGAGACGTGGAATTGATTCAACTTTTGAGTCCTAGGTCAAAGGTCAAAGTTCAAGGTCAAGCAATAGGTCGTTTGTGTTAACAACCTTCTGGCAACAATTTTGCTCATAGTAGTGAAACTTTCATAGATTAATTGTAATGTTGTGACGTGGAATTTATTAAATTTTGAAAGTCCTAGGTCAAAGGTCATGGCCAAGCAAATGGTGGTTTGTGTGTGAACAACTTCCTGACCATAATTTTACTCATAGAATATTTCATACTTTCATGGATTAATTGTCATGGTAGGACGAGGAATTGATTCAATTTTGAAAGTCCTAGTTCAAAGGTCATGGCCAAGTAAATGGTCGTTTGTGTGTGAACAATTTCCTGGCCATAATTTTAATCAAAGTAGTGATTACTTGTTATGTTGAGACGTGGAAATGACTTAATTTTGAAAGTCCTAAGTCAAAGGTCAAGGTCAAGCAAAAGGTCGAGAAATAAGCTGCCGTTACGGAGGTCTGCGCTCTACTGAGCGCCCCTCTAGTTGTAGTTTGTTTTCACTACTTGGTGAAGTACGATGGTAACGCTTGGAGAAAAATCTCACTATTTGGTGAAGTAGGATGGTAACGCTTGGAGAAAAATCTCACTATTTGGTGAAGTAGGATGGCAACGCTTGGAGAAAAATCCCACTATTTGGTGAAGTAGGATGGTAACGCTTGGAGAAAAATCTCATTATTTGGTGAAGTAGGATGGTAACGCTTGGAGAAAAATCCCACTATTTGGTGAAGTAGGATGGTAACGCTTGGAGAAAAATCTCACTATTTGGTGAAGTAGGATGGCAACGCTTGGAGAAAAATCCCACTATTTGGTGAAGTAGGATGGTAACGCTTGGAGAAAAATCTCACTATTTGGTGAAGTAGGATGGCAACGCTTGGAGAAAATTCTCACTATTTGGTGAAGTAGGATGGCAACGCTTGGAGAAAAATCCCACTATTTGGTGAAGTAGGATGGTAACGCTTGGAGAAAAATTTCACTATTTGGTGAAGTAGGATGGCAACGCTTGGAGAAAAATCCCACTATTTGGTGAAGTAGGATGGTAACGCTTGGAGAAAAATCTCACTATTTGGTGAAGTAGGATGGTAACGCTTGGAGAAAAATCTCACTATTTGGTGAAGTAGGATGGCAACGCTTGGAGAAAAATCCCACTATTTGGTGAAGTAGGATGGTAACGCTTGGAGAAAAATCTCACTATTTGGTGAAGTAGGATGGCAACGCTTGGAGAAAAATCTCACTATTTGGTGAAGTAGGATGGCAACGCTTGGAGAAAAATCCCACTATTTGGTGAAGTAGGATGGTAACGCTTGGAGAAAAATCTCACTATTTGGTGAAGTAGGATGGCAACGCTTGGAGAAAAATCTCACTATTTGGTGAAGTAGTAGGATCATCCGAACATTGGCTACGAGAAAGGACATGACAGATAAATGTTTGGAGTAAAGAGATTACCGCATGTCACTAAACTATCAGACTATTTGAGTAAATTACCAGTGCTGGTTAACAGTATGGCTGGTTCATTTTCCCCGAAGGCCTGCTGAAAATTAAAAACTTCACAAACATAAGACACAATTTCAATGAATGCTATATCTACCGTCTTTTCTTTCGACAACTTTTTCTATTTCTTTAAATTGGTATTTATCTAGAGTATTTATAGCACAAAATGCAAGAAAAGTAAAAAAAGCCAGCTTTTATTAAACTATATTTAATATTATAATACTATTTTTGTAAATTAGTATTTACCTATCAAAAGAAAATAAGTAAAATTCTATACACTAATTTATATAAAACCGAAAATATTTGTAGCCCACAATGCAAGAAAATGGAAAAAAAAAATCAGCTTAAAACAAAGTACATTTAATATAACACTAAAATATGTGTAGACCACAATGCTAGAAAATGAAAAAAGAAAAAACAGCTTTAAATTAATAATATTTAATAATAATCATCATGATCATCACCTACGCCTCTTGACGCAAGGGGACTCAGAGGATTCATTTGGCTAGATACACCAAAGGATAGCCAGTTCCTTGTGATGCCCAGTGCCTATCTAACTAAGGCAAGAGACCACTGCCGGTCATTACTAATTCTAGTAAGATCAACCACCAGGCATCAGGAGTAAAAGCCGAAGAGACAGTTTGTCTATCGCCTTAAACCCAATACGTCACCCTGCTGCCAGTGACATAATCGAGATTTAGGGGGACGTTTCCACTACAACCAAAGCTCTCATTACTTCACCAGGTTGCTCATCCTTGTTGTTGTTGTTGAAGATTGCCTGGCCCTTTTGGCCATGCACAGGCTTTTGCAATCTTGCAGCCCGTAGGTGTTTTGGTAGGATATATTGGGATAGGTAGTTGGGATGGGGGATATTCTGCAACATTTATTTTAGGATATTGGGATAGGTTTTAGGTTGTGATGGGTTGTTTTGAGAAAGAAGTAATTGACTGTTGGAAGGGGAAGGTTGCTCATCCGCTTATACGAGTATAACCGTTGCCAAATAAAGGATTTCTAACATATACCGCCAAGCACAGTACATAAAATCACGCCAAGTTAATGAAAAGAATATATTTATTACAGTAAAAAAAAAAACTAAATGCAAAAAATGCAGATAACCTCCCTTTCCTCCAATAATATCAACAACAGCAGCAGTAACTTTTCAGTCTCGAATAACAAGCGCCTGAAAGAGAAGGGAAGCACAAAGAGGGAAGAAAACAGAAAGGCAGGCAAGGGGCGTTTTCCTCCTTGACAAAGTGACAATAAAATTTCAGTATCACGGAAGCTCCCGTGACTCGGCTGAAAAACAAAGGTATTACAATGAATTCCGTTCTTTTGGGGGAAGTGTTCATGTCAGATGATAAGTTGAAAAGGCTTGGGCAGTTTCATATTTTGGATGGATCGCTCGGTGCTTGATCGAAATTGCATGCATTTGTGTACAAAACAATGTTCAGATATGTTTGTTTGTGTATGTATGTATGTATGTATGTATATATGTATATATATATAAATGTATACATTATATATATATATATGTATGTATGTATGTATGTATGTATTATATATATATATATATATATATATATATATATATATATATATATATATGGTATATGTTTTACTGGTTACGGTTTGAACAGAAATGCTGCCTGGAATTAACCGATTTATTTACTAAGAAATCTGACATATAGCCATTCCTTTCAAGCAGAAAGGTACAAGGAAATATTTCCATCAAAAAAGAACATAAGTACACCCAGGTGCATGTCTGCACATCTGGTTAACACATGAAATATATTTCATTTACAGGAACAAAACCATTTGAATCATCTGAATTGAAAAAATATAATATTCTTTATCAAATAATAGTTTCTGTCCAAAATACTTAAGAGAACTGCTACATATTGCGCAATCGTGTCGGCACGAGAATAGTTACAGATGGCTTCAAACCGTTGGAACCTGTCTACTTTAGGCTATAGAGCCTTTAAATATGCGGCCCCGAGACTATATAATAAGCTCCCACGAAACATTCGAATGATTGAATACATTATGGCTTTCATCAGGAAACTGAAGACTCTTATTTCATGAGTCTTTTGACAGTGATGATTTAACAGTAAATGAATAATATGTGATTTGAAAAGATAAATACTGTGAACGAACAAGGTAAAACGACAGTGGAGGTCCTGTAGAGAGTGGGGTTCCCCTGCTGTATGGGACCGGAAAAGCAGCCATCAAATTAAGTAAAGTAAAGTAAAGATAAAATGTCTTCATTCCTGTCTTGTGCTTGGTCTGTTTTCATGCCGTCCAAACACGAGACTCAGGTGACTGAAGTGTCCTCTGGGTTGTATGCTAGCTTACGCATGTCTATCAATAACCAGGTAGTTTTGCTTTCCACTGACATTTCATAGCACCTCTGTTTTTGCTATACTGTAGTGTGTGATGAGGTCCCGAGTATGCAAGTGACAGGGGGATTGGTGTGAATCTATTCTGACGAACTTACATTAGATATATAGAGTTTCTAAGCTAAGGTAAAAGATGTATAGTTTCATCCCAATATATCACCAGAATGTCAGCCCAGAAAGCCCAACCACCCACTGTAGTGACCAACCACAGAAGTGGCCTCCCCAGTAAACAGGTTAAACTTACGGTCCTGGGCTGGGATCGATCTGCTGCCATGCGAGTAAGTGGCGAGCACGTTACCCCTGTACTAGTCAGGATACTAGGTGTATGATCTTCTTGCTGGAAGAATCTTTCTGCTCTAAGGACGTTGGAGGGGATGGTGGATTAATTTATATCCTGAAAAAAGTCTGTGGGTATCGATAATGATGGTCTGTAGTGTCTCCAAGGTCAGTTCTCTATCCTAATAGGATCCATAGTCAATCCTTTTTCCACATTCCATCCTCTCAGTTGACAGCGAGCGCTGCTTTAAGGGAGCGATGGTACCGGTCGATCATGCTGTTGGCTTCTGGGAAGTACACGGGTTGTATGGTTTAATTTTGTCCCTAGCTTGGTAGTGATGGCACTCCATAGGGCTGACATGAAATTAGAACATCTAATACTGGTTATGTATTTTGCTGATCCGATTGATTGGAACTTTGTGCAGCTTTCTACCGTCTGCTGTTTGACAGGTATTGTTTCGGGCATTTCTTGATGTCTGTTTTCATTAGCTACATACATATTGCTGTTAGGAAGCGAGGCTTGAAGCAGTCTTTCAGAGTGTAATAGATATTGAGCGATAAAAAAACCTTTCCTCACCAAAACTATTGGGAGATAGGGGTGAGAACATCTGGTACTTCTCTCGCAGGCAACGAAATTCCTCAGGAAAAAGGCGAGAATTTCCTGCCTGAGGGGCTGTTGGTCTTTGTTATCCTTCTCGTTTGCTGTTATCTCGGGGTATGAAATCCTGATTTGGATGGTGTTAATGGCACTTCAGGAAAGGGATTCTGTAACAATGTTGGAAGAGCCTCTGAGATATCCAATGGTGCAGGAACACTCATTAACCATCGATAATTGCTGCTATTGGCATGGTGATCACCAACCTCCCCTTTTAGTGAAGGCATATATCAAGGAATGATTGTTGTTCCTTGAGGATGTACCTGAAATATCAATGGCAAGGTGGACTGCCAGTACTTCTCTGCTGAAGGTGAAGCATTTCTGTTCCACTGGAGATAACTTCTTGCTCAGAAATGCTAATGGTTGAAGGCCGCTGTATGTGTCCTGCTCAAGTACAACACCCACTGCTATGTTACTTCCATCCATGGTCGGTGTAAGAGGCCTATAGGAGAGAGGAAATAATAGTGTTGCAGCAAAACTAAGGTCTTTTTTTTTTTTTTTTTTTTGAAATGGTAGTTTCTTGCTTATCTGACCAGCAAATATTTTGGCTTTTCCATTCAAGATTTGTATAAGAGAAACAGCTTTCTAGTCTTGGGTAAAAATGCAACCAAACTCTTGCAGTGCTTTAATGTTTCCTGGCCTTGAAAAATCGGCAAAAGCTTAGATCTTCGTCAGGAGGGGTGTAACATCCAGATTTATTGGATGACTTAAGAAATTCTACCCTATTTTTTTGTCCATTCACAAAAATCTTGTAAGACAATTATCCCAGTCTTTAACCTTTTAGAAGACTTGTTTTACATCCTTCATGTGCTGTTTATAGTTGATACTGAAAATCAGGATGTAACACGGTAATTCTCTGAGGATGTTGTTGAAAGGTAGCAAATGTGTTTCGAAGGATGAAACAGCTGTAATTGAAAGTATATGTCACAAAATAGGTGACGATTGCTGTCTTTTCTACATCCTCTTGCTACTGGGACTTGATAATACTCCTTCATGGGATCGATTTTCAAGAATATTCTAGCCCCTTCGAGTTGGTTAATTATGTCTGCTACTGTTTGAACATTTAATAAGATGCTGGTAGTCCCCCAGGGGAACCCATGCTCCATCTCTTTTTAACACCATGTGGATTGGAGATATCCATAGGCTAGAAGCTTTCTGGCTGATTTGTGCCTATTTCACGTCCTTGAACAATTACTTTGTTTTGGCTAATTTGTCTAGAGGCAGCCATCTGAAATACGAGTGCACTTGAGTCCCTCTGTGAAGATATGATGTTTGATATGGTGTTTTGTAGGGCAGGTGAGGTCATACTGGAGATTTTTGGTCCTCGCACGAAGCATGCTGCTACCCTTTGAAGTAATAGGGGCTAGAGGGGGAATCTCTGAATGAGTTGCTGTCTGGATACATCTATCTGCATGTCCCATGTCTTCAGCAAATCTGGTCAGAGTAGTGAAAAGGTCACTTCTGCCATGATGAATAGCCAACTGTCTGGTTTGCTTCCATGTTTCAAGTTCCACATAACTTTAGAGAGGCATCATTTGCAGTAGACACATGAAGGGTGTTCAGGAGTGGATTAAATAGTTCATTCGGGGTGGCTGGGACAAAGAATTTGCAAATCTCATTAGTGACTTACGAACACACTAGGGTCTTTGTAGTTTCCTGAAAGAAAGACAGCAAAAGGCAGATCCATTTTCTTGTGCGAGGCAATCTGTCTTGCCGTAACTGACAGTTAGTTGGTTGGGCTGCAGCTGTATGTTTTTTGGCCGCGTTGTCTCTTGGTGAGCGTCAGTGGCAGGTCTTGTTACTAGTCGCCCAAGTTGCTTGTAGTCATGTTAGGCTGTTGTTCTTGATCTCCTACTGCTATTACGACATTTCTCATAAATTTTCTGGATCTTTGACCTGAAGATGGATTCAGCCCTAAATTAATTGCATTTAAACGGCTACTAA
>NC_090759.1:33918537-33936037 GCF_036898095.1 Palaemon carinicauda
CCCGGCCAACACATCAAGAGGGGAAGGAGGAGGGGGGGGGGGGGATTAACGAGGTTAATAGTTGTATATTAAACATCGCGATGCTGATTCCATTTTCATGCGGAATACCAGCAAATCGCGACTACAGTTCCGAATGGAAACTCCGCCGGTCCTGCCAATTCGAATGCTAAATCAAGGAATGAGCAATGTTGGTATTCTCATTAGGCTAAACTCAAATGCTTTTGTTTTACTGTCGTTGTTTGTATTTGTAGTTTGGGGGGCATCCGTAAGATAACCAAGAGGAAATAAAACAGCACTGCGAATGCCTGAATGATTCTAAGTTCGAACTGCTAAAGAATACAGCAGAACCTAAATTAAAGACAGGGTGATTGGAATACTTTCCACGTAATGACATTGCTTTAAAAAAAAAAAAAAAAAAAAAAAAAAAAAGAACCACACCACTGGAACAGTGTTCGGTGATTAAGATTAACCTAAGTTTAGGAGAAAGAAATTAAAAATTGTTGAAAACCGAATAATTGTAAACTGGTTAATGTTGTTTCGTATCTATTGCAAGTTAAATGGACTAATAGAAAAATGTTTTCTTACATTATATTTTCACGTCTGAAAAGTTTGGCCCAAGATTTTAGATTGCAAGTTACGTACAGTTATGAAAATTGTAGTTCCATTATATATATATATATATATATATACATATATATTATATATATGTATACATATATAAATATACACATATACATACATACATACATATATATGCATACATAATATACATACATAGATACATACAAACATATATATATACATACATACATATTTATGCATATATATACCTCTATATATACATACATACATACATATTTATGCATATATATACCTCTATATATACATACATACATACATACATATATATATATATATATATATATATATATATATATATATATATATATAGAAAATTACTAAGCAATGTTTAGTAAGATATATGTTAATTTCTTGATTCATATAATACAAGTGAATGAAAGTCTTACAGTATAAGGTAATTTTAAAGGAATAGCATATAATATTATTGATGTAAATTCAAATATCAGTGTATAAAGGATTATGGAAAATTAATGTTTCACTTTTAGAGGATTGAAAAATCATACAAAATTAAAAAAAAAAAAAAAGCTGAAATTGAATATCTGTGGGTATTAAAGAAAAATTCATAATTTCCTGTTCAAAGTTATGAAATGAAAAAAAAATGGTTTATGAAATTACTTTGAAAGTTGTTTAAAAAGATTTTTTTGATAGGTCAGCATAATTTTAATTCTACAAAAATAGAAGAGCTCAGAAAATAACCTGTATAAATAGTTACAGAAGTACTGTAGTAAGAATAGCAAGTCGGATACAAGAACAAATTGAAGGAGAAAAATTATCTCATGACCTATGATTTAAGCAAAGGTTAACGTCGTAAAAATTGGTATTGACGGAAGTAGTTACTGCAATCATAGATTTAAGCAAAGGTTAACGTCGTAGAAATTGGTATTGACGGAAGTTCAGCAAAGGTTAACGTCGTAAAAATTGGTATTGACGGAAGTAGTTACTGAAATCATAGATTTCAGCAAAGGTTAACGTCGTAGAAATTGGTATTGACGGAAGTTCAGCAAAGGTTAACGTCGTAGAAATTGGTATTGACGGAAGTAGTTACTGAAATATGACAAATTTCGTAGATAATTTGTATTTTTCCTACCATACAAACCTTTGCTATTTCCATGGGGTAACATTTGGCGGAGCTGAATGACGAGCCATTAAAATTAAACGAGGGTTAACTACCCCCTTGCTAATTAGCAGGGGGTAGGGAAGGGGTAGCTAGCTACCCCTTCCCCCCTCACACACTGTGAATAGCTCAATTCACTTAAATGTAGGACTTGACTTGGGGGTCAGGGCTGGCGGGTAACATTTGCGTAAATAGCAAAGGTTTGTATGGTAGGAAAAATACAAATTATCTACGAAATTTGTCATTTGTTCCGTAACCCAATACAAACCATTGCTATTTCCATGGGGTGACTTACCCTTAGGAAGGGCGGAAAGTCCCCAGCCTTCTGGCTTCGGCTTTACCCGGGGACTCCAATTCCGAGTTGTAGAACTCAAGGAACGGGAGTCCCTAACCCTCGCACGCTGTCATGTTTGACCATCGTGCGGCCTACAAGGATGTGTGTGAAGGAGAATAACGTGACTCGTCCTAGGAAGTTGACCTGGGGTTCCTTATGTGGAACCCTAGGCTAGGACGTACCCAATACCACCTCGTCAGGGTATGGGGGACGCGACAGTATTAAAGCTAATACTAGGAGCACAAGGAAGCATGGTTTACCTGCAGAGGTTGAGGTCAGCTGTGCAAAGGCCTGGATGCTGCTATTCCCAAGGGAGGGGAGAATGAAGAAAGAAGTAAGGGCCAGACATACTCTTTCATTCACGCAGACTAAAACCGGGTAACAATGCCCTCAACCTTCAGCTACTTGTCCAATAAGGAGCCTGAGGTTAGACCAGCTGTTGTGCAGCCACCACAGGACCGATAGAAAACGTATCGAGGTTCCTGTGGGTCACGTCCTGCAGGTAGTGGGCTGTGAACGTCGTCTGACGTTTCCAGACCCCAGCTTGTAAAACCTGCGTCACAGAGAAGTTCCTCTTGAAGGCCAGGGAAGTAGCAACACCCCTGACATCATGAGCTCTGGGACGACGTGACGGAGGAGAGTCGGGATTCAAGGTGCTGCTTATCACCTTGCGAATCCATGAAGAGATGGAGTTCTTGGTGACCCTCCTCTTTGTCCTCCCTGTGCTCACAAACAAAGCTTGCACATGAGGACGGGCTGCAGCCGTTCTCTTGAGGTAGCGCCTCAGACTCCTGACTGGGCACAGTAACAGATGATCTGGGTCATTTGTTACAGAACGTAGACTCGTTACCTTGAAGGAGTCGAATCTTGGATCTGACACCCCAGGGTTTTGAGTCTTAGCAATGAACTCAGGGACGAACCTGAACGTTACCTCCCCCCATCCCCTTGAATGGGCAACGTCGTAGGAGAGACCATGAAGTTCGCTTACTCGTTTGGCCGAGGCCAACGCGAGTAGGAACGCCGTCTTCCACGTTAGGTGGCGATCAGACGCCTGGCGTAATGGTTCAAAGGGAGCTCTTTTCAGAGCCCTAAGCACTTGAACCACGTTCCAAGGAGGGGGTCTGACTTCCGACTGGGGGCAAGTAAGTTCGTAGTTGCGTATGAGTAGAGAAAGTTCCAACGAAGAGGAAATATCCACTCCTTTCAGCCTGAAGGCTAAGCTTAAGGCTGAGCGATAACCTTTCACGGCCGAGACCGAAAGGCGCATTTCCTCCCGAAGATAAACAAGGAACTCCGCTATTGTTGGAATAGAGGCATCGAGCGGAGAGAGACCCCTTCCACGACACCAACCACAAAAGACTTTCCACTTCGCCTGGTAGACGTTGGCCGAGGACTCTCGCAGGTGCCGAGACATCCTGTCCGCAACCTGCTGAGAAAATCCTCTCTCCGTGAGGAGTCGCTGGATAGTCTCCAGGCGTGAAGCCGAAGCGAAGCTACGGCCTTGTGGAAGATGTTGCAATGTGGTTGTCTGAGTAGCTCGTGACGTGGAGGGAGTTCTCTTGGGGGTTCCGTTAGGAGCCGCAGAAGATCTGGGAACCATTCCGCATGATGCCATAGCGGAGCTATGAGAGTCATGGAAAGGTTGACCGATAGATTGGTCTTGTTGAGCACCCTTCTCATCAGACAAAAAGGTGGGAAGGCGTAAACGTCCATGTTGTCCCACCTGTGTTGAAAGGCATCCTGCCAGAAAGCCTTGGGGTCCGGGACTGGAGAGCAGTAAAGGGGCAGCCTGAAATTCAAGGCTGTCGCAAACAGATCTACAGTCGGAGAGCCCCACAAAGTCAGGACTTTGTTGGCTATCTGAGGGTCCAAGGACCACTCGGTACTCACTATCTGCGTCGCCCTGCTGAGGCTGTCGGCGAGGACATTCCTCTTGCCAGGAATGAAGCGAGCTGTTAGTGAGATCGAGCGGGTCTCGGACCATCTCAGAATCTCTACTGCAATATGGGATAGCTGTTGCGAGAAAGTACCTCCCTGCTTGTTGATATAAGCCACTACCGTGGTGTTGTCGCTCATCACCACCACGGAGTGGCCCGCCAGGGTTTGTTGGAACTGTTGAAGAGCCAGAAAAACGGCCTTCAATTCTAGCAAGTTGATGTGGAGGCACCTTTCCGATTCTGACCAAAGGCCTGAGGCCCTTTGGCTCAGAATGTGGGCCCCCCACCCTAGATTTGACGCGTCCGTAAACAGAGTCAAATCTGGGGGGAGGACGAGGAGATCTGCTCCCTTCCGTAGGTTCTCGTCGTCCAGCCACCATCGAAGGTCCGTCCGTTCCGAAGGTCCTATGGGAACTAGGAAGTCCGGGGAATCGTTTCCCTGATTCCATCGCGACTTCAGCCGCCACTGAAGGGATCTCATCCTGAGGCGGCCGTTTGGAACAAGACGGACCAAAGATGATAGATGGCCTAAGAGACGTAACCACAGTTGGGCCGGAAGCTCTTCTCGTCTGAGGAAAGGTTCTGCTACCTTCCTCAGCCTTGCTATCCTTTCGTCTGATGGAAAGGCTTTGTGGAGAATCGTGTCTAGTTTCATGCCTAGATATACCAGTTTCTTCGTAGGGCGCAGAGAGGACTTCTCGAGATTTACCAAGATCCCTAGATCTTGGCAAACTTCCAGAAGCCTGTCCCGGTGACGCAGAAGGGTCGACTCCGAGTCTGCCAGGATCAGCCAGTCGTCCAGATAACGAAGGAGACGGATGCCGTTCCTGTGAGCCCACGACGAGATCAGAGTGAACACCTTGGTGAACACCTGGGGTGCTGTGGAGAGACCGAAACACAGCACCTTGAACTGGTAGGTCTTGCCGTCTAGGCCGAATCTTAAGTACTTCCTGGAAGACGGATGGATGGGGATCTGGAAGTACGCGTCCTTCAAATCCAGAGTGCACATAAAGTCTTGTGGTCTCACTGCAAGTCTGACCGTGTCCGCTGTCTCCATACTGAACCGAGTCTGTATGACAAACTTGTTCAGTGCTGAGAGGTCGATGACCGGTCTCCAGCCTCCAGACGCCTTCTTTACAAGAAAGAGTCGACTGAAGAAGCCTGGGGAGCTGTCGTCGACCTCTTGGAGAGCATCCTTCTTGAGCATGGTCTCGACTTCTGCCCGGAGGGCCATCCCCTTTGCCGATCCCAAGGCATAGGAGTTCAACGACACTGGATTCGCTGTCAGGGGAGGTAGAGATGTTGTGAACGGGACGCGATACCCTTGGCCGATCACAGAGACCGTCCAAGGGTCGGCCCCGAGTTGCTGCCACCTCTGCACGCAACTTCTTAGGCATCCCCCCACAGGTGGACACGCGGGGGGATTGCCACTCCTAGTGTTTGCGACCTTTGCCGCTTCCTCTAGGAGTTCTACCTCCCTTAGAGGACTTGCCGCGTCTCTTGTCTTTCGGCTGAAAGGACCGCGGCTTAGACACGCTTGCCTTAGCTGCCGGAGCCTGCTTAGGTGTTCTGCGAGGCTGCTGTTGACGTTGTTGTGGAGGGGCTGGAGGTTTATAGGGCCGAGATGTCAGGGCCCTTTGGAGGAGAGAGTCCTGGTTCGACCTCCTCCACCTCTCAGCCGACTGCTCCATGTCACGAGGCTCCAGTAACTCCCCTCCAAAAATAGAGGAGTGTCTGAGCCTGTTGACGTCTGCGGTGGGGACCTTCGGATGGAACCTCTCGGACACTGAATCGCGTCTTTTGAGGATCAAGTTAGCCCATAGGTTAGTGACCTGGTGAGCTAGAAACTCAATAGAGCGAGTGCCCGAGAGGAGGAAGGTCTCCAAGGCCTTCCTATTGCTCTCCTTGGACAGATCCTCAGATCGCAATAGGATGCCCAAAGACCCAAGCCAGAGATCAAGCCACGAAGTTGCCTGCATGGCACTCTTAGCGACTTTCTCCAGGTTTTGGGTCTCTGACGCCGCAAACGTCACCTGTCGGGTCGAGAGCTTCTCGAAAGAAGTTCCCTTAGCTAGTTCCTCCACAGAATGATGGAGTGGAAGAGACATGCAAGACTCCCCGTCGATCTCGAAATACCTCCTCTGTTGGACTAGAGGAGGAGGGAGGAGTCTAAACCCGGCGGAAGAACGTCCTGAGGAGGCCAGACCGGAGAGCTGAGCTTTGACTTTGTCCCTGGCGCCTTTCACCCCTTTAGACCAGGGCAAAGCTGCACTAGTCTTGGGGGGCTTCTGGACACCAAAGACCTCGTCAAGCACGGTGTCTTTCCCCTCACGAGGGGCTATCTCCGGGTCCTTGATTTTGTTGAGCTCCCTCATCAAACCAAGGACCTGCCAGAACGCGTGTTCTGACTCGCTGTGTTCTCCTTTTGGTGGACTGGCAGCTAAGTCTCCCATCCCCAAGAGGTCTTCTTGGGGAGAAACGTGGACGTCCTCCCTAGGAATTGCTGGTTCTTGACGAATCTTCGACGAAGATTTCGAAACAGTCTTGGTGTCCTTCGATTCCCTCCTGGAAGGAAAATAGGACTCCAACACCGACACCCGAGGAGGAACCTCTTCCCGTGCGACCTCTCCCCTATCCGGAGAAAATTCCCCCCTTGGTGCCAAGGAAGAATTCTCCGAGTCAGAGGAGTCCCCCGAGGACGAGATAAACTCATCTACAGGAGGGGGTGGAGCTGCAGAGGTTGGAGAAGGTGAAGGGGTCCGCCTGACGGGGTTCCTGGAGACCAGCTTTTCCTGGGGAGGAGTTACCACGAAGCCCACTCCTTTCCTTTTCTTCAACGGTGGAGAACCCATCCCAGGGTCCCGCCTCTGATCAGTGCTGGAAGGCTTGATAGCCTGGACCACAGCCTTGATCATGTGGCGGAACCAAGGTAGACGGGTAACTGACGCTGTGTCAGCAATCCCCGCTGGAGAAAAGGGGATCTCGCGACCCTTAGGAGTGGTCACCACGAGGCCTTCCTGAAAAGAAAAAGACTGCCTAGACCTCTCTGCTGATTTTCCTTGTTCTGCCGTTATCCTCCTCTTGTGCGGAGGTGAATCCTGGGAACGCCTCCCAGGAGGAGCATCCTGCCGAGGATCCTTGCGGTCCGAATGACCCACCGTAGGTGAGCGACCTGTAGGCGAGCGACCTGTAGGCGAGCGACCTGTAGGCGAGCGTTCACGCGAAGGGGAAAGGTGGTCATAGGGCCGCGAGTGATGGCGCGCATGCGCAGGTGCCTGCATGTAGGAGCGCGCAGGTGAATGGCGCGCAGGAGAATGGCGCGCAGGAGGGTATGCACGAGATCGATCAGGAGAGCGTGCATATGAATGCGCAGGAGAAAACTCCACAGAAGGAGCTGGCGAGCGACCGCGCGACCTCTTGGGGGAGCGCTGGTGATGGTGGGAGGGAGAAAGATGTCTCCTAGAAGACTTAGTCTCCCTCAACTGGTGGCGCGCAGATCTGTCGGCGATTGGGGCGCATGTAGGAGAGGCCCCTTCTTTACCGCCCGCAGGACCCACAGCGTGTTGGCGTGAAGGGCGAGCTGAAGGAGATCGTGGGCGTGAGTGCGCCAAACTTAAGAGGCGCTCAGAAATCGAAGGGCGCACAGGGGCAACTGGAAGCGCAAGAATCGACGTGCGAGACAAGGGCGAACCCTTGCGAACGTCTGAGTCCGAAGATCTAGAGGGCGCTGGCGAGCGTGGGCGCACAGGGCGTGCAACAGGCACAGGCACTAGTGAGTGCTTGCGCGCGCGCACAGGCGAGTGATGGTGAGCAGCGCGCCCATCAGGAAGTTGTTGCTTCTCAGGGTGAGGGTGCCCTAAGGAGAGCTGGCGAGCAGTGGAGCTCTGGCGAGAAGGAGATCGCTGGCGCGTTGGAAGTCGTTGCCCCTTCTCTGGATGTCCAGGAGAGAGCTGGCGCGCGAGAGAGCGCTGGTGCGCAGGAGATCGCTGGAGCGTTGGGGAGCGCTGGTTCTTCACAGGCTGAAGAGCGCGCCCAGAAAGACGCTGGCGAGAAGGAGATCGCTGGCGCGTTGGTGAGCATTGACCATCCTCAAGATGAAGAGCTCGCCCAGGGGCGTGCTGGCGAGCAGGAGAGTGCCGGCGCACAGGAGATCGCTGGCGCGTTGGAGAGCGCTGGCGCACAGGAGATCGCTGGCGCGTTGGAGAGCGCTGGCGCACAGGAGATCGCTGGCGCGTTGGAGAGCGCTGGCGCACAGGAGATCGCTGGCGCGTTGGAGAGCGCTGGCGAACAGGAGATCGCTGGCGCGTTGGAGCGCGCTGGCGAACAGGAGATCGCTGGCGAACAGGTGATGGTTGAAGAGACGAAGATCTGCGCTCAACTGCACGCAAGCGCGCAGGTGCGCGCACAATGGCCAGGGACTTAACCCCAGAGTCCTTTTCCCCCGAAGGAGACGGTGCCTGTAGGATTACAGGTGACGGCAGCACTGAAGACTTGGCAGGAGAAGGGGATCGTGAACGATCCGCAGAGAGGTCAAGAGATGTTGCAGGTATGACCTTCTCCTGACGAGGAAGTTCCTCCGCAGGTGGAGGAGAAGGAGACCCAAAGAGGCGCCTCTTCACCCCTTGATAGGGAGAAGGGAGCCCCCTCTCTCGCAGAGGCCTACGGGCCTTACGACGAATGCGACCCCTGGGTAAGGAGTCAGGGTCATCGGTCCTTCGAAGAGGGGTCTCTGAAAGCGCGCTACCCCGAGGGGGAGACGAGCTCGCAGGAGAGACCGGAGGCCCCACCCTTCCCTCCGAAGGCTGTGCGGAAGGGAGAGATGGGACTTCAGCAACATCCGAGGCAGCAGGATCAAGGGTTAGACTTGCCACGTCAGAAGGGGCAGACAACACAGTATCGACAATGTCCGAAGGAAAAACCTCCGGCATTACCGGTGACTGTTTGACTGCAGCCCCCAGCTGCAACAAGTCAAACAGGCCTTCCTTGGAGGGAGTGCCCTTAAGCCCCAAGGAAGTCCAAAGCTGAAACAAACCATGATTAGAAACAGTGCAGTCGAATTCATCAAAATATAATAAATCCTCCCCCGGGGGAGGAGAGGGAACAACCTCGCTAAGGGAGGCCACGCCCTCTCCACCACCACGAGGTTGGCAAAAACCACTAGGACCTGCAATCTCACTCGGCGGTTTCACAGGTGAAGCCGGACGAGGGAGACCTTCGGAGGAGGTTCGGGCGGCGCAAGGAGAAACCCTAGAGACCTCCTTCTTCAAAGTCACCTTCGAAGGAGATCGGTCTCTCTTGGGCTTCTTCTTGCGTCTACGGCCGAACTTCTCCCACTGGGAGGCAGGCCACTCCCTGCACTCACTGCACACATTCTCCCTGTCACACCGTTGACCTCGGCAAAGGGGGCAAAGGGCGTGAGGGTCCGTCTCCAAAGAGGACATAAACGTCCCACATGAACGCTTAGGAACTCCAGGGCAAGTACGCATCGTAGAGTCGAGGCCAACTTCACACACACTAGATAAAGAGAAAGCAGAATTTAAAGGCTGTCAAGCGAGGGTGAGAGCAGAGACGTCTGATCATCACCCGAGCCAAAAGTGAATTGAGCTATTCACAGTGTGTGAGGGGGGAAGGGGTAGCTAGCTACCCCTTCCCTACCCCCTGCTAATTAGCAAGGGGTTAGTTAACCCTCGTTTAATTTTAATGGCTCGTCATTCAGCTCCGCCAAATGTTACCCCATGGAAATAGCAATGGTTTGTATTGGGTTACGGAACAACATAGATTTAAGCAAAGGTTAACGTCGTAGAAATTGGTATTGACGGAAGTAGCTACTGAAATCATAGATTTCAGCAAAGGTTGACGTCGTAGAAATTGATATTGACGGAAGTAGCTACTGAAATCATAGATTTCAGCAAAGGTTGACGTCGTAGCAATTGGTATTGACGGAAGTAGCTACTGAAATCATAGATTTCAGCAAAGGTTGACGTCGCAGAAATTGGTACTGACGGAAGTAGCTACTGAAATCATAGATTTCTGCAAAGGTTGACGTCGCAGAAATTGGTACTGACGGAAGTAGCTACTGAAATCATAGATTTCAGCAAAGGTTGACGTCGCAGAAATTGGTACTGACGGAAGTAGCTACTGAAATCATAGATTTCAGCAAAGGTTGACGTCGCAGAAATTGGTACTGACGGACGTAGCTACTGAAATCATAGATTTCAGCAAAGGTTGACGTCTCAGAAATTGGTACTGACGGAAGTAGCTACTGAAATCATAGATTTCAGCAAAGGTTGACGTCGCAGAAATTGGTACTGACGGAAGTAGCTACTGAAATCATAGATTTCAGCAAAGGTTGACGTCGCAGAAATTGGTACTGACGGAAGTAGCTACTGAAATCATAGATTTCAGCAAAGGTTAACGTCGCAAAAATTGGTGTTGGCGGAAGTAGTTACTGAAATCATAGATCTAAGCAATGGTTAACGTCGTAGAAATTGGTAATGAAGGTAGTAGTTACTGAAATCATATTCAACTAGAGGGGTACTAAGTAGATAGCAGACCTCCGCCGTGGCAGCTTATATCTCGACCTTGACCTTTGACATTAACATTTATTAATTGGCGTGGATTGTCATACACTTAAATATGAACCAGGTTTAAAGTCTCTGTAACAACGATGTCCAAACTTATGGCTGATTACGTGATTTAGACATTTTGCTTGACCGTGACATTCCCCTTGACCTTCCAAAATTTAATCATTTCTAGCTTTTTACATAACAGTTAATCCCTAGAAGTTTCATTACTCTACGATTAAAATTTTGGCCAGTAAGCTGTTCACAAACAAATACACAAACAGGGGCGAAAACATAACCTCCTTCCAACTTCGTTGGCGGAGGTAATTAGAAATTCGACAATTTCTGGCAAGTACTGATTCTAATGGGATATCAATGTCGATTGTGCGAGTTAAGTGCCTATCTCTAATACCTAAATGAGGAAATTGTAAATATTCGATCATACAAGGAAATCGATTGTTATAGGAATTAACTAGAAAAGCTCATAGTGCAGACCTCCGCCACAGCAGCTTTCTTCTGGAAACCAGCTTGCCTTACCCAGAATGAATCCGAGGCCCTGTCCCACAGGACTTGCGAGTGAATTGCGACAGAATGGCGAACGAAATTCGCTAAACATGCTCATTATTCGTGATTCATGATGAAATCAATTGGCCAACCTCCGCACATGTTCGCGATGCATCCGCACTGGTTGATTCTTCCGCTCCCAGGATTTTGAAAGGCTAAAGATTTTGACTGCGAATGGGAGTTCATAATACATTCGAATTTCATATTCAATACATTTGTAATTCATTCGTTGTGTTCGGGCTTTATCCGCAACTTACGGGTAATTGCGTGTTGTTAGCGGAATGGGAGCGTATGTATCGTGTATGTATACCGAATGTACAGCGTATCTAACACATCCATATTACGAATTACTACGAATTATAAGAATGCATTCCAAATACATAGCGTATAATTTGCGAACCAATAGCGATTGGATAACGGTAACCTCAGGTTGTACATAAATGGAAGCCAAAAGTAGACATATATATATATATATATATATATATATATATATATATATATATATATATATATACATATGTATATATATATATGTATATATATATATATATATATATATATATATATATATATACATATGTATATATATATATATATATATATATATATACATATGTATATATATATATATATATATATATATATATATACATATGTATATATATATATATATATATATACATATATATATATATACATATATACATATATATATATATATATATATATATATGTATATATATATATATATATATATATATATATATATATATATACATATATATAAAATATATATATATATATATATATATATATATATATATATATATATATATATACATATATATATATATATATATATATATATATATATATATATAATCCGATAAATAAAGTAAAATAAGTAAAATAGAATTGTACAGCTTTAATAAATAAGTAAAATGTTGAAATGAGAAGTTTCCTGTTAGTCGCAATTCTTTCAAAAAGGGAAGAGTAGTCACTCGGGACTTTATCATAGTCTAATCTTATATGAAGACTTTCTGCTGTGCTGCTATTCCCAACAGCTGATAAGCATAACAGTCTAGAACTTGCATTACGTACGTATAATTTTAACCAATAATAAATTAAATTCTTATGATAAATATGGTACACAATAGCCTTTTCACAAATAT
The DNA here is from genome assembly GCF_036898095.1 of Palaemon carinicauda. Taxonomy (NCBI): domain Eukaryota; kingdom Metazoa; phylum Arthropoda; class Malacostraca; order Decapoda; family Palaemonidae; genus Palaemon; species Palaemon carinicauda. Next base: position 33,930,864 of record NC_090759.1, read on the forward strand.
TGACTAGTGAAAGTGGAGCACAGTTCTAGCGTTAAAAGCTAAACTTTAGATAACTTAAGTTCGTAATGAAACATCAAAAAAAAAAAAAACCCTCTGGGTTGAAAGAATGTTTAATTTACTTCACAGTTGTAGACAATGAGAAACACAAAGACATTGAAACGTCCCAGTCTTTTCGGGAATGCGCAAAACGAGGTAAAGAACTCTCTCCTTGGGACAACTGAATTCCTCTCCTCAAACGTCACCCCCCCCCTCTCTCTCTCTCTCTCTCTCTCTCTCTCTCTCTCTCTCTCTCTCTCTCTCTCTCTCTTCGCACCCCCCTTACCCCCAGAGAGATTAGTTCATTAAACGTTCTGCTAGGCTCCACTTGAAGCTAGAAGAGTTGGAAGATCCAGGCCTATATGGCTGAGGACTATGAAGCGTGAAGTGGGAGATGAGTGTAGAAGTATTGATTTAAAAGCTCAAGAAATAGACGACTGGCGAAATCTAACAGACCTCTGCGTCAATAGGCGTAGGAGGAGATGATGATGATGATTATCATCACTAGCTAAGCTACCACCTAAGTTGGAAAAGCATGATGCTATAAGCCCAAGGGCTCCAACTGGGAAAAATAGCCCAGTGAGTAAAGGAAATAAGGAAATAAACTATGAGAAGTAATGGATAATTAAAATAAAACATTTAAAGAATAGGAACAACACTAAAATAGATCATTCATATATAAATTATAAAAACTTTGAAAAACACGAGGAACAAAAATAAGATATAATAATGTACCTTATTGTACCCCCGGATTGGTTGCTATTTTGGATATACTATATAGGAGAAATAGACCAATTGTCACAAGACAATGGTAGTGTACACAAGCAAGCAAAATATTACATATTTACCTAAATATCAGCTCTGTAATCGTTGAGAAATTAATCATTCACTGCTAAATTAAGGATAGCCTTGTCAGAATAATAAAAATAAATATATCACTACCATTTTATAAATAATGACAGCCTCATTAGTAGTAGGCCTACATTAGTCCTTCTAATTTTGTTCAAATATATGTCAATAAGAAATAAATTTCTACCTCATACTTGGGATCGAACGCTAGTCCCTTCTAATAAAAGGCCAGGTCGCTTCCAACCATACCACGAGAGCGACCTGGCCTTTCATTAGAAGGGGCTAGCGTTCGATCCCAAGTATGAGGTAGAAATTTATTTCTATTTGAGCACGATGTTGTGTTGATTTTTATCCATTTGTCAAGAAGGTCTGGCTAATTTCCTCCGTAGCAAAACATAAAATATACCTACTCGCAGCACCATATCCGCCCATTAAAAACAAAATAGGGCTCACCCAAATGAAAAAAATAAACCAAACATCCCCCCCCCAAAAAAAAAATCCATATAAATTACTTTGAAATCCATATCCCAACATCCACCCAAATGACAAGAGAGGCTTGAAATTATTCAGTTACAAATCAGTTTCCTGTTAAAAAATGTTAAATAATGACATTATTATTCTATCATTACTATCATCGCTATAATTCTAATAATAAAAAATCATAATGATAAATCCGCAAGAACAATAAAAATCTCATTGCTAAAATAGTGAAAAAAAAAAGAATCATAATAAAAGCAAGAATAGCAACAATGTTACTCTTAATTCACAAACACAAAAATTATAAAAGTAGCAATACCAATAATCATAAGAACAGTAATGCTACCAAGAAAATTTATAAAAGAGCTGTCAGCACAAATTATTTTCTTGGATAAGGATAAGGATAGGGAAGTGGGGAATATGGGGAAAGGAAGAGTACCCCTGGATACAATCCAGTTCATAGCCGGAAGGCAGGAACTCGGGATGGGAAAGAATAAGGAAAAAGGGAGAAAGATAAGTACAGGAGAAGAATAAAAGAGGGAGACAGACCCTCATGCGATGTTAGATAGTATTAGAAGCAGTTTGAGAAAAGAAAAAACAGGCAGGAGTTTGCTTTTCTGACGCCTATTTTTATGGTTAAAAAAGATATGATTGTTCTTTAATGTAAATTGGAAATGATACCCTATAATGAGAAGTAGGTTTTCACCATCAATTAAATACACTTCTATTATAACAATGTAGGCAGAAGTGAGGCAATGGGCCTCGCATCCCTAAAGGCTTAAAGGTCTAAAGGCCACTCATGAATGGCAGAGACAAGAGAATGACATAGCCCTAGCAAGCAGGGCAATGCCGTAGAGACTGACCATATATCATATGATCAGAGCCCAAACTAGGACCAGGGAGGGCCAGGCAATGGCTGCTGATGACTCAGCAGATATACCTATAGGCTCCTCCAAACCCACTATCCTTAGCTCACTAAGATGATAAGGTTGTATACACTAAAAGAACTAACGAGTCTGAGCGGGACTAACCCCGTCTGGCGATCACCAGGCAAAGACGTTACCAATCAGTCCACAACAATTCTAGGATGATTAATTTGTACATACCATTAGTGCCTGCTTCTTTAAGGATGAAAGTATATTGGGAGGTCCTAAAACAGTAATCCTTGTCGCCGCAGGGGTCCTTAGGCTTGACGACATGCAGAGCAAAAGGAATTGCATCTAGAAGCTTATCGGATTTCGATTCCTGTTTAGTTCTCTATATTAGGTTCTAAATGGAATTTTCATACCATTTCTTCCTGCCTGTCATGTCGATACATTGATAGATACAAATACAACTTCAGCCAATCATGTTTCTTCCCATGCAGAGGAAATAGAGCCTTTATCAACAACACATCATCAGTATCAATGCCACTGTTTTCACTATAATTTTTCTATGTTCTTCTCTTATGGATTTCGATTCCTCTCAGTGGTTTGCTACATTAGGTTCTAAATTAAATTTTCAAACCATTTCTTCCAGTTTGCCACGTCGATACAATAGCAGAAACTACTAAAGCCACTCATGTTTCTTCCCATGAAGAGGAAATGGAGCCTTTATCAATAACACATCATCAACATCAATGTCACTTATCAACAATTTTTCTATGTAATACTACTATGTAAAGCACAAAGACCATCCCTTACATCGTAAAATGGCCTCAAAGCAGTATGCTTTTATTCGGTAATCATTACAATTACCCTTGAAAGAAACAAAGAATTTCAATGACATGGCTACTGGCTTTTATAACATAACGCACTAATCGTTTTATAGGAACTAAAAGTCCACGCTCTCACTATATATAAAAACACTGGTACCGATATTCAAATTAGCTTTATGAAATCTCAAACTGACGACTGGACTACCTCGTGTTTACATGAGACTGAATGCAGTAGAAGAAACAGGGGGAGTCGTAGGCGATAATTGGCCAATAACATTACTTTTAATTTTAATTTTAGGGGTTTATTTCTCGCCATCCATCAGACACTAAGAGTCTGTTCAGGCGGGCCTTGGTGTGTGAAAATAATTTCTTTCCAATTAATATTTTGCTCTGTATCTTTTCACTTATTCACTAGCATTTGTATTCAGGCTTAATAGTTTACAGATCACTATTATAACACTTTCCAAAGAGATAAGTCTTCAGGTTTTCCTTGAGCGGCCACATTTTTGCTATTCTTGACATCAAGTGGAAGGTCGTTGAAGAGTGTCGGTGTGAGCACTTAATTTCTTCTTAAACTAGCAAATGCTTAACCATGGCACACCCATACCAGTAGAACTTTAAATATACATCAGAATAACAAAGAAATCTTACCTTTTAAAAAATCGAATTCTGCCATTTATCGGGTATTAGCAAATGGAGGATGGTTTGAAAAAAACGTTCATTCCAAATTTCCACATAACTAAACGTTCTCAGGATGTCCCATTTAGCAATTCCTCTATTAGGAAATTCAAATATGTTCTGAAAAGTCAGTATTCTAGCTTCCACACTGAATAAAGACAATTTGGTACCGTATACACTGAATAAAAACAATTTGGTAACTTCTACATTGAATAGAGAAAATTTGGTAGCTTTCACACTGAATAAAGTCAATTTGGCAGCCTCCACACTGAATAAAGACAATTTGGTACCGTATACATTGAATGAAAACAATTTGGTAGCTTCTACACCGAATAAAGAAAATTTGGTAGCTTTCACACTGAATAAAGACAATTTGGTAGATTCTACACTAAAAGAAAATTTGGAAGCTTTCACACTGAATAAAGTCAATTTGGCAGCCTCCACACCGAATAAAAACAACCTGGTAGCTTCCATACTTAAGTCAATTTGTAGCCTCTAGTCTACACTGAGTAAAGACGGAATGATGTAAGGGTTTACAAAACCTGACCTCGAGGCCAGTGATAAATAATTCCCAAAACATGGAACCCATGAGCGATTTGTTCTTCCTTGGACATAATGCAAATAAGCCACTAGCCCCAACCCTTCTAGCAAGCGATGGCAAAAAGACCAGAGGTTAATGGTTAAAGGTGTCTGGTTTTAGTTCGTTTCATCAGAATAGATGCTCACCACAACGTCAATCGTGCTAGCCTAACGCCCCACTGGGGTGTCCAAGCACAGCAGCGGCCTCCCCACTAAACAGCTTAAACCCACGGTCCCGGGCTGGGATCGAACTGCTGCCATGCGAATGGAAGGCGAACACGTTACCACTGTACTAGCTAAATATATCAAAAGGAATCAGGGTTTGTATTTTATTTGTTTTTATAAAATCTTTATTAATATCAGAATTATCTAGCTACTAATTCGGGAACAGAACAAGAGAGGTTAAAAAATACATGATAATAATTGTTATAATTTCAACGACCTTCCACTTGATGTCAAGAATAGCAAAAATGTGGCAGCTTTCAAGAAAAACCTGAAGACTTATCTCTTTGGAAAGTGTTATAATAGTGACCTGAAAACTATTAAGCCTGAATACAAATGTTAGCGAATAACTGAAAAGATACAGAGCAAAATATTAACTGGAAAGAAATTATTTTCACACACCAAAGCCCACCTGAACAGACTCTTAGTGCCTGATGGAGGGCGAGAAATAAACCCCTAAAAGTAAAATTAAAAGTAAGTGGTTACGACGCTTTAAAATTGTATCTACCATCCTACCAATAACCCACGATTCGTGTTCCAAATTTATAAAGAATTGCTCCTATTGTTCGTACCAAACGAACAAGAAGCAACCTGTCAATCTCTTTTATTGAACTAGAACGGGCACATGATAGAGCGC
>NC_090759.1:33941037-33943537 GCF_036898095.1 Palaemon carinicauda
CACACGTAAGACAACCCGGCGTATTGCAAGTAAAGCAATAATGCACCTTTTGTATTACAAAGTATTTTTATGGCGCCAACAAATGATATTACAGGTTACCTTGAAGGATTTATTCTTGAAAATATATATATATATATATATATATATATATATATATATATATATATATATATAAAATATATATATATATATATATATATATATATATATATATATATATATATATATATATATATATATACATATATATATATACATATATATATATATATATATATATATATATATATGTAATAAAGTAAAGTTACAGTAATCACGGAGAACTAGCAGAGGCAGAAGGCAATGATACGATCTACAATCTCCACTGTTAAAAAACACTAAATTTAATCGGAAATTATCCTTAAAATAAAAATATACGATTCTCAGCCGTATTTCAGTAAAATACAGGCGACCGTAATTTTTACCAAACTTTTTTATCATCTTTAATGGGCTGATTTAAAGGCCACTCATGAATGGCTTAATCAAAAGACAGTGACATTGCCCTATCAAGCAGGACAATGCCCTAGAGAATGATCATAAATACATAAGATCAGCGCCCAAGCCCCCCCTCCACCCAAGCTAGGACCAAGGAGGGGCAAGAAAGCCTTCTTTAGCTCACAGGGATGGTGAGGTTGCAGCAACCAGAGAGTGGGACTCGAACCACAGCCTGGCGTTCAGCAGTCAGGGACGTTAACAAATAGGCCGTAAAATGTAATATACTCACGTAATTACTCACATAATGAGCTCAGTAAGAATGTTGACGAATTCTTTAACTTAATATGAATATATTTAAGGATGTTTTATGACTGACACAAAAAAAAACTCTTATATCTATGACAATAGCTTTTTCATATTCGTCCCAACATTATTTTTACACTGAATCAAGCAAACCCGTTACCAAACAGATAGCGTAGGGAGAGAAGAGAGGTGGTGAGAGAGATACAAAAAGAAACTTCCCATGCAGGAGGATGTGATAAGGTGCACTTCTTCATCGTGAGGTGTGCAAGGTAAAGCCTGTGTCCAACTGTACATACGTGGGCTGCAGAAACAGACAAAAGACTGCAAGTAAGGATAGGGACGACAAAACGTTAGTAAGAGTTTGGGCATGATCTTCAAACCGCACCCCCCCCCCCCCCAAGATATTCGTTCACCTAACTTTCAACTGGGCTCCACAAGGCACTAGAAGAGTTTTGAGTCCCAGGCCTACATGGCTGAGGACTATGAAGCGTGAAGTGGGAGATGATGAATGGAAAAATATCGAGTTAAAAGCTCAGGGTAGGACGACTGGAGAAATCTAACCGGGGCCCTTTGCATCAATAGGCGAAGTAGATAATGATGATGGTTTAATAAAGAAGGAAACAAGCTTCATAAAACCTAAAAAAAACGATGAAGAGTCTTGGCATGCCATTCAAATATCTAAACTTCATATCATATGTAAGAACAATTTTGCTTAATTCGCCAATTTATTCACCGATGTTTATATTTATTTACTGCAGAGATGATGCTATACTACACTGCAACAATGATTTTTTTCTTTCAAGTAGCGTAATATTAATAAAAGCTATTGGGGTCAGGTCAGCAACAGAATCACTACTTAGGGTTGTGGTGGCCGATATGGTAACGTCCCTGACAGGGTGAACGCCAGATTGGGGTTCGAGTCCCACTCAAACTCGTTAGTTCCTTTGGTCGCTGCAACCTCACCATCCTTGCGAGCTAAGGATTGGTGGAGTTTGGGGGAACTTCTAGGTTTATCTGCAGTCATCAGCAGCCATTGTCGGGCCCTCCTTGGTCCTAGCTTGGGTGTAGAGTGGGCTTGAGCGCTGATCATAATGTAATATGGTCAGTCTCTAGGGCATTGCCCTACTTGACAGGGCAAAGTCACTGTTCCTTGCCATATGGCCAATCTCTAGGGCCTAGAGTCTAGGCCATTATCCTACTTGATAGGGCAATGTACTGTTTTTACCTCTGACATATATGAACGGCCTTTAAACCATCAAATATGGAGAGAAAATAAAGAAATAAAAACGAGAGAAATTCAAAAGGTAGAGAGATGAAAGAGAGAAAGACAGTCGCTCTCATTCATTGACGTTTCGTCTCTCCTCTCGTTCATTTTTCAATTTTGTTTATGGTGATACTGGCGAGATTGGTGAGAGTTTATACGGCCATTTGATTGCTTTATGTGGCCTCAGACGGCTTTACGTCCCTTCTTTATATACAAAACGTTCATCGCCGTAAAGATCGAAGATCACGTGACCTCCATTTCGTGGGTCCCAATTATCTCTCTCTCTCTCTCTCTCTCTCTCTCTCTCTCTCTCTCTCTCTCTCTCATTTTAAACCAATATTAAGGAGCTTTGAACATTTTCTCAACTCTCTCTCTCTCTCTCTCTCTCTCTCTCTCTCTCTCTCTCTCTCTCTCTCTCTCTCTCTCTCTCTCTCTCTCTTTTAAACCAATATTAGGAGC
>NC_090759.1:33953537-33956037 GCF_036898095.1 Palaemon carinicauda
ACCCGAGTTTATGAGTAACTTTGAATATGTTGATTTCAGTATACATGCATGAAATTTCATTACAGTAAACGTTCATTGTATAGGTCTGCCAGAAAAAAAAATTGTCAGTACTTGTGCAGCACCCACTACTCACCCACGCATTGTTCACATAATTATTACGCCATTTTGTTTCACCTTTCATAGCTTTTCACTCACCCCGCTTTTACTTGCTCCGCAGTAGGGGTATTAGCATCTTGTGTTTACCAGTGTTCACTCATAATGTGTAACAGTGTGTTCTTCACGTCAAGTTACACTATGAACAGTATACTGTACAGAACAGTATATATTATATAGTATAGAGGAGCATCTATACAATGGACCCCAAGATGATCAATAAAGAAGGAAAGGAGATGATGACTTTAAGAGTTGAAAAAGGAATTTGTCGAGAAGCATGATAAAGACTTGCATGTGGCAAGCCTAGCAAAAATGTACAATTCTACATCATCCACGTAAAGCAAAATTTTTAAGAATGATGAAGAAATAAAAGCCATTGATGCTACAAAAGGGGTGCTTACTTTGATAAAACATTGACAACGTGTTCTAGATAACATCAAGAAATTGTTTCTCATATGGTTCAATGTGAAGTAGTTGTATGTATGATAATAGAGAGCATCATTTAAGAAAAAGTATAGTTCTTCTAAGCTTACCTAGGAAAATGCAGCCAAGTATATCCGCAGACACAGAAAAAAAAATTTAAATGAGCAGTGGCTGGTTGGGAAACTTCAAGAGAAGCACACGCATTTATAATGTTGTGCAACATGGTGAGGATGTGAGCACCAGTGTTCAGCATTGAAATTTGTGTCAGAACTTTAAAGTTCACGGATTCCAAGTCTTACGCGATACAGAAAGTGTTCAACTGTGATGAGAACAATCATTTTTAGATGATGCCCAGGAAACTTTCATTACTGCCGGAGACGTCAAGTTCCGGTCACAAGCCCATGAAAGACATTCTAACACTAGACTTTCTGTGCTACTGCCTGCAGGGATAGAAAAATAAAACCTCTTCCGGTGTATCACTTGGAAAGTCCAAGATTTTAAAGAACTGCAACATCCAGAAGCAGCTACTGAATGGTATGTTGAGTAAAAAATCAAAGCTTAGGCGATATGCATTTTATTTGTCAAATGGGTCAATGAGATTTTGGTCCTACAGTTCATAAAGTACCTCAAGGACAAAAAACTCCTACTCCAAGCCTTGTTGCTCATGTATAATGCTGCTGTCTATACTCAAGCCATTGACGATGACCTGATAAACTAGTTCAGTTTCATCAAATGAAGTTCCTACCACCCAACACCACTCCAATGTTTCAATGGCGTTCGGAGGTCACCAAAGGGACCAAACTCTCTATAAGAGAGTTTTGGAAAGACCATTTCCACATTGCCAGCTGCCTCAGAATAATTGGTAACCCTGAAAATGGGGGAACCCTCAATTCTAAAGGGAGGAGTCTGTGGACCGAATGCATTGCAGAATGTAATTATTTTAGTTTTGAACACATGCAGGAGCAAGCAGTTGGCGATGAATGTGTGTCCTTGGGCAAGACTCTGGAGTTGGAGGTTAACAGAGACAACATCAGTAATCTTCTGGACGAGAATGGTTAGCAGCTGGCGACCAAGGAGCTGCAATGATAGGAACTAGAGGACATTTCATCTTAGGAGGACGACTGAGTAACAAACCTCTAGCTTCCAGTGAAATAGGGGAAATATTGAAAATGTGGGAAAGCCTGCAAACATTTGTAGAAACAAATCACCCACATAAGAATTCAAGCAGGGCAAGCAGCATAGGCTATCTATTTATGGTCAATACAAGGTCTCATTTACATATAATCTTAAATTAAAGACAAAAATACAATCTTCTCTTGATCCTGGTAATGGCTCACAGTAAGAATGTAAAAAAAGACGATGGTGCCAAAGAAAAACTAAATTAAGTGATTCACTTAGTGATAATGAGCACCATTTAAGAGAGCGAGCACTCGAGATATTTTACCTAAATTTCTCATGGAGAGAGAGATCCTCCTCCTCCTCCTCCTCCTCCTCCTCCTCCTCCTCCTCCTCCTCCTCCTCCTCCACGAAATGAAACTGTTTTCTTTTTCTATCTCCATGGTAACCCTTATATTTGGAAGAATTCTATTCACGTATTCCTAAGCATGTCAGCAAGGAATCTTCTCGAAATACTAAAAACGCGTCATTAACGTATCTGCTATTAAAAGAAGGAACGAAATGCTTCGAGATTCTGTCTAAGCTCTATTTCTTTCAAATGGCACATGAATAAAGAGACTGCAGGAACTACATGCCACTCCATTGTGATAACTTCAAGCTATTTGAATAACTTAATAAAAATAAATTATGAGTTACTGAAAGTTAATGAGTTTTCTGAAACTATTTTGAAGCTATTGGATAGGCTATTTTCGGTAGGAAAAAAACTTTCTGATAATAATTCATACCGTACCATGAAGAGAACGTTTGC
>NC_090759.1:33958529-33968529 GCF_036898095.1 Palaemon carinicauda
GAGGAACCAGAGGTCTTTGAAGACGGGTTCGTACCATGTTTAGAGCCATGAGAAGTCTTGTGAGGCTTGCGAGCTTTGGGTAAGGTCCTTGAAGTAGACTTATCCTTAGGGGGAACCGGGTATGAACGTTGAGACGAATCACGGTCCCCAGAAAATCCAAGAAAGGAAGAGCGATCAGAAGAAGAAGAAAGAGCGGGGCTGAGGATAGGAATCTCAGCGCCGGACACACCTGCCTCACTTACCACCCTACCTGTATCCGGCTCGTCTAGCAACATTGGTTCGACGTCCAGGTTCATGGAGGCAACATTGTCCTCCAGACCTCCGGGGGCGTCCGATGGATCTTGCTCTGGGTCGATGAGACCCGTTATAGTGGCATCAATTGTGGGCAATGATGGGAGCTGCCACATGCCTAGCCACAGCAGCTGAAGACTTGGCGTTGGGGTAAACCATGGTGCAGGTAGTCCTCAGATAGGACGTACGGCCGCTTAGACTTTACATTCCGGGCAAAACCACCAACCCACACCTTCAGTGTGGCCCGAGCCGCAGACTTTTGCTCCGGGGATGCCTGAAATAATAGTGGGAATTATAAAAGGGAAACTCCCAATGGTCCTTCAAGACCATAGATATCTTACTAATAGTAAATAAAATAAGAAGGCAATATAGCCAACGGGACTCACCGAGTCAGAACCAAGGGTAGTGATGAGGTCAAAGCAAATCACACAGTTATCCGGGTGCCATACCACAACGTCTTCCAGTTGAACCCCACATGGGGCGTGAGATCGGCAGACGGAGTGGCCACAAGGCTGGTGCAGAACAGCTGCACAGGCCGGCGTCAGACAATGCACCATCTGTAAAAAGAATAGTATATGAGAAACTGTAATTCTCTTAATTAGGGGCGGGTCTGGAGGACCCGGGCCTAACATAGGTCTAACACAAGATTAGAGCCTAACTGTACTATTCTATAAGTGGCCTAACATAGGTCTAACACAAGAATAGAGTTTACTGTACTATTCTTTTAAGTAGGGCCTAACATAGGTCTAACACAAGATTAGACTGTAAAAAATAAAATAAATTTTTTTTTTTTTTTTTTTTTTTTTTTTTTTTTTTAGGGGCGGGTCCGGAGGACCCGGGCCTAACATAGGTCTAACGCAAGGTTAGAGCTTAACTATAATATTCTTACATAGGGGCGGGACCGGGGGGTCCCGGGCCTAAACATAAGTCTAACTTGAAACTAAAGTATAGCCATCCATTCCGGTCAAGCCGGGAGCATAAAAAAGGATGCAAAAACAAGGAATTAAGACACATAGTGTCTGATTTCCCGGGGTGGGGGGTAGACCCCGGGCCGGGAAATAAAGGTATATTCAATACCAATTCCTTTAGGGACTCCGGGGTAGTGATCTGTCATATATAATCATCATAGGAAATGTTATAAAATAATAGGGGGGGCGGAACTGTAACTAAGAACTGCCAATCGAACCCGGAGGGTTTCGTATAACATAAGCCAGAATGAAAAGTGAATATAAAATAGGGTACACCGGGATCCAACTCTGTAGACCGGTGGCCAACCAGACTAGACAGAGACTAAACCGCCGGGCCACCCGGAGGACAAAGTCCATAAACACTAAACTACCCCCTCTAAAAGGAGGGAAGGCAACGGTCCCTTAGTGGAGGGGGGAGAAGCCTAGCCTCCCACCTAGCTAGAGGGGGGAGCGTGGGGGAGGATCACGTGATACGAGGCAGCAGGGCTACCAACTGACGATCCCCAACAGACAGATCAAACGGAGTAATGGCACAAATATTCATTATAATAATAATAAAAGCGTTAAATATATGAATAAACACATAAAAAATTTTTGGGCAAGGCATGCAACATAAATAATTAAATCGCAAAAGACACACCTGATGGCTAAAATAACATTGCCGCCTTAGCACGGTCGGCAGCCATAGCGATACGTAAATGATATCGGCCCAAAAATTGAACCACGAGGATTCTAAACGCTAAATAATGAATATTCACAATAACAAATAATATTTGATAATAAAAATAATACACATAGTAACACCGCAAGTGAAACTTAAAAGCTCTCAAAAACAGGAGTACCAACTGTAGTGAAATCAAGCAAGATCGGTATGAACGAAGAGAATAAACTCCTATAATATAAATATTAAACGATCTAGGTTGCTCAAAACACAGTAAAACCCAGCTTGGTACTTAACTTGGACGGTGTCTCCTGGGAAACCGACGAAGAAGCCATAATTCACTAGAAAATATCCAAAAATCGAGAGCACTTGAAAAATGCGGGTTACTGCACAAGTCGTGCTAAACGGAGTTGGGTTCTGAGCGGATGCATTGTAGTAGTACCGAGTGAGGTTGAACGGCTCTCCTCTATTGGGGTTCTCTGTCGTGGATTAATCTAAATAGTGCGGGACCTCTGGAATATACGCCCAATTTTATACCGACACCAATAGGTGAGCGAGCTAGTTAACCTAGCACTCCTTTACATTTTTTCTCTGGTATATTTAGCAGTAAATTACCTAAGAATAAGTGCTTAAATGGAGCTTATTCACTGGGCGGCACAGGTTCGAGCCCAGAAAATTCATTTTTAATATTTTCAACCTTCATTTCTCGGAGGCACTTTGCAAACTCTTGTCTTGCACCAATAAAGTTGCTACCTTGATCTGAACGCAATTGTGCGCAATGGCCTCTTCTACAAACAAATCTCCTATAAGCATTTAAGAAAGAGTCTGTACTGAGAGAATGGGGCAGGTTTCAATGTGTATTGCCCTAGTTGACATACATGTAAATAATACACCATACCTTTTGAGCTCTTTTCTACCTTCCTTAATTATAAATGGACCAAAATAATCAACTGCACTGTAAGTGAATGGAGAAGACATTTCTACCCTATCCTTTGGTAAATCAGCCATCTTCTGTGTAAGAGTATCATGTCTAATTTTTCTACAAGTTACACATTTTGATATATGTTTCGCTACTAAGGATGATCCACTTATAATCCAGTAACCACTAGATCTAATTTCGTTTAAAGTTAAATTTCTACCTTGATGGTGTACTTTATTATGATAGTGACAGATTATCAATTCAGTCATATGACTATTCTTTGGTAAAATCACAGGATATTTTACATGGACATCAAAATTACTTCTGTTTAATCTACCACCCACTCTTATTAAGCCATCACTACCAATAAATGGATCAAGCTTGTACAAATTGCTAGATTTCCTTAAACATTTATCAAATTTGTTATTGCTTATACTTAACAACTGATTATTCATATTGAAAAGCTTCTCTTTGGACTAATTTTATAATGGTAATTTCTGCCTTAATTAGCTCTTCTACAGACACATGAACATACTCAGTATATAATGATTTCTGTTTCAATTTATCAATAAACCTATTACATAAAGCTAATGACCTTCTGGCACGTGTCCAATCTGAGAAGTAATTAAGTCTGGTAAGTATGGTAGCATAATTATTATCATCAGTGTTAATTGCCAGTGACACTTTCTTTAATTCTGGATCTTCATCTGTAACTTCAAATGAACATAAAGTTTCATTATCAGCATTATCATGTTTTAAGAATTCAGGTCCATGCCACCACATATAGTTACTAGTCAGATCATGAACAGACATGCCTCTTGAACATAAATCAGCAGGATTATCACTTGAGGAAACATATCTCCATTGTTCAGGCAAGGTGTGATTTCTGATTTGCGCAATTCTGTTTGCAACAAAAACCTTAAACTGTTTACATTGATTAGCTATGTATCCAAGAACAATTGTACTATCTACCCAAAATACTTCTTTACTAATATTGACCTTCAACTCCTTTTTTAAGAAATAACTCACTTTCACTGATGCTAATGCAGCAGTGAGTTCTAACCTAGGTATTGTAAAAGTTTTCAAGGGAGACACTCTTGATTTAGCCATAACTAACCTAGTATGTACTTGTCCATTTGCATCTGTCATTCTTAAGTATGAGCATTGACCATAACCCTTCTCACTAGCATCAGAAAAATGATGCAATTCATAGTCTATGACATTCATGTTGGCTGGTTTATAACATCTCTCAACTTTAATATCTTTCAATTTGGGTAATTGACTTAACCAGTTTTCCCATTCAGTAATAACAGTTTCAGGAATAGGATCATCCCAGCCAAGGTCTTGTTTACATAGGGTTTGCAAAACTTTCTTACCTGTAAGAATGAATGGTGATATCATGCCTAGAGGATCAAAAATAGAGCTAACTATGGATAAAACATTCCTTCTAGTACTAGGCCTTTGAATGGGTTTGACATTAAAATTAAATGTATCTGTTTCAGTACACCATTCCATACCTAATGTTCGTTCCACTGGCAATTTATCTTTCGTTAAATCAAGATTCTTAACTGATTGAGCAACTTCATCAGGACACATAGCCTTTAAAACTTCAGCATTATTGGCAACAAATTTGTGCAAATGGAAACCACCCCTTTTACATATCATCTGACTGTCTTTGGCTAAGTTTATGGCTTCCTCCACTGTGGCTACAGACTTTAAGCCATCATCCACATAAAAGTCTTCTTTAATGAACTCTGCTGCCTTTTCAGTAGTTTTATCCTTAAATCTATCAGCAGCAGCTTTCAAAGCATAGTTTGCAACAGATGGAGAGCTTCTAGCACCAAATAGATGAACAGTCATCCTATATTGAACAATGTCGCCATCTAAATCATGGTTATCAAACCACAGAAATCGTAAAAGATTCCTGTGTTCTTCATTTACTAAAACTTGGTGATACATTGCTTCTACATCACAAGTAAATGCAACAGAATGATTTCTAAATCTACACAAAATACCAGCTAGACTATTTGACAAATCTGGTCCCTGAAGTAAACAATCATTCAAACTTACATTTTTATACATAAAAGAGCAATCGAATACTACTCTGATTTTGTCAGTCTTTCTGGGATGGTAAACCCCATGATGTGGCACAAACCAAACCTTTCCATTAGTTAGGCATGTTTCATTCAAAGGAACCCTTTCAGCATAACCCTTATCAATCATATTCTTCATGAAATTTATGTAATCATTTTTCATGCTTACATTCTTCTGAAGCTTTTGTTTTAAGTTGGATAGTCTTTTCTGGACTACTAACTTATTATCTGGAAACTGAATACCACCTCCTTTGAGTGGTAATGGAATTTTAAACTGTTTACCATCAATAATCTTAATACCATTACTAACAATTTCAATAAACTGTCTTTCTTCTACTGACAAAGCTACCTCATCGTCACTAACATTACTTATGAAATCAGATTCAAACATCTCTCTGACATGATGAGGCTCATACACTTCTTTTACTTTGGTTGGTACTGTAAAAATGTTATTTGATATCATGGAATTTATTTCAATTTCTTCAACTACTGTTCTATTAACAACAACATCACTTTCTAAATTATTCTCATTGACATTTACATTACCAATAATTCCCCATCCAAGAGCTGTTCTCTGACCATAGGGCTCATTTCCAGACCCAGGAATGATTTCTAAAGGTTTGACAGCTTTTATACAGTTTATGCCTATCAATAGACCTATCTCAATGTCAGGATTATACTCTACTAGCCTTCCAGCAATTTTCTTAAGATGAGGCCATCTTAAAGCTGAACATTTTTTAGGGATTTGTGCTCTTCTTGCAGGAATAGTTTTTCTAGAGTAGACACATGGTAAATTTACAGTACTATTTTCATTTATGCCCTTCACTGATAAACCAAATACTTTAGTACTTGTTATAGCCTCTTCACCCAGCATAGTCGCTATCTTGATGACAGAATTTTGGCCATTGACATTCATATACCTTAGGACACTTTCTTTGATAAAACAAGCATCTGACTGATCATCCAATACTGCATATACCATGACCTTATTATTTGTATTCCTATGGCTTAACCAAACAGGTACAATCATTGAGTGAACATCAGCTGAAAAATATCTGTTAACATTAATTCTATTAGCTACAGCTACAGCCTGTTCTTGTTGGGTATCACCAGAACTTGGTTTTTTATTCAAGTTTTCATCGTGGAGAATTGTTGGGTGCCATCTCTTGCATTTAATACATTTCCTTGGTCTTTTACAATACCTTGAATAATGACCAATCTTGAAACAACCCCTACACATCCTTTTATCTGTCAAATATTGGTTTCTTTGAGCAAAGATCAAGTTTTTAAGAACTCTGGGCATTTTTCCATATCATGGTTTTGTCTACAGTAATAGCATGTAAATCCTACATTCATTTTACTCTCGGTTTGTTTTTCATTTTTAGATTTATTTTCATCAGATGCAGCATTTGTAACATTATTAACTTCATTAAATTTAGTAGCAAATGATGTACGCCTTGCAACCTTACTTTGTGGTTGTTTTTCTTTAGGTGTAAATACTGTATCTCTCCTATTAAGTGCACTGTAAGATGATGTTGGATTACATACCTTATTGGCTTCACAGTCAAATTATTACTCGAGTAATAATCAATAACAAAGTATTTTCTTGTGTCATTCTGTAAAGCCTCAAGTGTGTTTCAGAGCTTCATCCCAATTTTCTTGAGTAACTTAATCCGACGCTTCATTTAGGTGCCCGTTTTTACCCTTCCGAAATTATTTACCGTTGCAATGTATATTTTTACCTGGCCACAGTTGAGTTATTTGGGGTTGCAATTGCAGTAATTAAAGGAGGTGAATAACTTCATGGCCACGCCGACGCAAGTTTATAATTATAACGTAGTGCCATTATTAGTTCCCCTTTCATCAATTGATCTCCCAGTTTTGTCCTATTTTAAGCCATTCTTTGGTCGTATATACCTATGTCGATGTGGGGAAATATTCTAAATGGGTTGATAAGAGCATTGCCCACATTTCTTTCTTTGGTCGATGCAACCTCACCATTCTTGTGAGCTAAGGATGTGGGGGGGGGGGGGGAGAGAATATAGTTCTATCTGCCGAGTCAACAGCAGCCATTGCCTGTCATTACTTGGCCCTAGCTTTTGTGGAGAGGGCGCTGATCATATGTATATATGGTCAGTCTCTAGGTCATTGCTCTGCTCGGTAGGGCAGTGTCACTGTGCCTTTCCTCTGTCACTTATGAGTGACATTTAAACCCATAGACACGAAACCACCCCTTAATATGAGAATGGATTCAAGTGCAGTTAGAACTATACTCGTGCTAAAGATATTTGTCAGTAGGACAGGGTCTTTTACCGAATACTTACTGGAGGATTCCTCTTCTTCCGATCACATTCCTTTACAACTCTTAAAACAAGCACACCTGAAATTAAGCTGGATTAAACACCGGGTGGGGATGGGGTTTGGATTAGTTTTGCTTTTACGCCGTTGGGGGTCGCTGGTAAAGGTTTTCATATAAGTAACCTACAATGGTTTACTTATTTTAATCTCCTATTCTATTTAGTCCTTCCTAAGTATGTATTATTTGCATATATTTTATATAATTCTTTGTATTAATAAATAAAGTAAATATTGCTGTATAGATATTGACATTATACGTATTATCTTTTGATACACTTCTTATCTTTTGAAGGTAAACGAAAGTTGTTGTTTATTCATTTATCTCTTTTTTTTTAACAATACATAAATGAGAGAGAGAGAGAGAGAGAGAGAGAGAGGAGAGAGAGAGAGAGAGAGAGAGAGAGAGAGAGAGAGAGAGAGAGAGAGCCTTATCTTATTTGCCTTATTTTATGTTTGGGTTCCCCCAGGTCCCTCAGTGTGAGGCACCTCGTATATCCACCAGAGAGTTGCTAATGCATCTTCCGGTGTATTTTGCATCTTCCAGTCTTGGATGGTCTGGGATGCATCTTAGGTATTTATCGAGCTTATTCTTAAACACATCTACGCTAACTCCTGAGAGAGAGAGAGAGAGAGAGGAGAGAGAGAGAGAGAGAGAGAGAGAGAGAGAGAGAGAGAGAGAGAGAGAGATTTTACATTTTGGTCTTCCTTTCTCTTTTGACTTGATCTGCAGCCATATACGCGAGTTAGCCATGACTCCTCAGGACCCAGAGGATTAACAAGGATTTATCCAGAGATTAACCAGGTGGATGAAGACCGCTTGGTTAAGAGAGCTTGAGTTCTTCTTGTTCTCCCGATTAGTCAAATACAGACTGATGACATTTCTTAATCTGAACCCTGACCAATGCAGCCACTCAGCGACATGCGCGAGATTGTTCTTATTTTGGTCAGAAGCGGGCTAACCTGGTATTCTTTTAACCCTGTTATGAGTGACATTTAAACCTATAGACACGAATACAAACCACCCCCTTAATATGAGAATGGATTCAACAAGGCCAATATAGAGGAGGTCGGGCGGAGAGAAATGCCCAAGGCAAATTAGCGGGCCTCATCTGCCCAGACGAGGCCCGGTGTCACCTGTCAAGTGGCCGCATGGAGGTGATTTGAGGCCCGCTGAGAGAGGTGAGTCACTGTAAATCTCCTCACCGCCTGACCTCCTCTATATTGGCCTTGGGATTCAAGTGCAGTTAGAACTATACTCGTGCTAAAGATATTTGTCAAATAGGACAGGGTCTTTTACCGAATACTTACTGGAGGATTCCTCTTCTTCCGATCACATTCCTTTACAACTCTCAAACCAAGCACACCTGAAATTAAGCTGGATTAAACACCGGGTGGGGATGGGGGTTGGATTAGTTTTGCTTTTACGCCGTTGGGGGTCGCTGGTAAAGGTTTTCATATAAGTAACCTACATTGGTTTAAAATATAATCTCCTATTCTATTTAGTCCTTCCTAAGTATGTATTATTTGCATATATTTTATATAATTCTTTGTGTTAATGAATAAAGTAAATATTGCTGTATAGATATTGACATTATACGTATTATCTTTTGATACACTTCTTATCTTTTGAAGGAAAGCGAAAGTTGTTGTTTATCCATTTATCTCTTTTTTTTTTTAACAATACATAAATGACAAATAGAGAGAGAGAGAGAGAGAGAGAGAGAGAGAGAGAGAGAGAGAGAGAGAGAGAGAGAGAGAGAGGAGAGAGAGAGAGAGAGAGACTGAGAGACTTATCCTTTTTGCCTTGTTTTATGTTTGGGTTCCCCCAGGTCCCTCAGTGTGAGGCACCTCGTATATCCACCAGAGAGTTGCTAATGCATCTTCCAGTCTTGGATGGTCTGTGATGCATCTTAGGTATTTATCGAGCTTATTCTTAAACACATCTACGCTCACTCCTGATATGTTTCTTAGATGAGCTGGCAGCGCTTTAAATAGTCGCTGCATTATCGATGCTGGTGCGTAGTGGATTAATGTCCTGTGCGCCTTTCTTAGTTTACCTGGTATAATTTCTTGGCACTATTAATCTACCTCTGCTTGCTCTTTCTGATATTTTTAGCTCCATGATGTTTTCAGTAATTCCTTCTATTTGCTTCCATGCTTGTATTATCATGGAGAGAGAGAGAGAGAGAGAGAGAGAGAGAGAGAGAGAGAGAGAGAGAGAGAGAGAGAGAGAGACCTTTGGGTAAAAGAATATTAAAGTGCTAACGAATATTCCTTTTTCCGTAATTTACTAAACACATGGAAGGACTTTTTTTCTTAATGTAATGCAAAAAACCTTTGGGTAAAAGAATATTAAAGTGCTAACGTGGTTGTATTTCATTGTCCGCCATTGGTAATGATTTGATTAACGAGAAACCACATCTGGTCATTTCGCTGTATGTGCACATTCTTCTGGGCGACCATATCTGGTCATGGTTAAATCCCACACAGAACTTACAATCTGCGCTGGTAGTCCCAGGCCAAAAATATGCCTTATTTACATTTTCAGTTATGAAATATGGGTTTTAACTAATAATAGATGAAATAAGATATATTCAAAATATCTTTTGAAAGCTAAATGCATTTCTAGAAATGAAACGTACTTCAATAGACCCTGTGATGCTATATTGGTACCGATCACAGCCATTTATTATTATTATTATTATTATTA
>NC_090759.1:33973529-33979932 GCF_036898095.1 Palaemon carinicauda
TATATGTGTGTGTGTATATATATATATATATATATATTATAATATATATATATATATATATATATATATATATATATACACACAGATCCCAAGGCCCTCTCCACCCAAGCTAAAACCAAGGGGTACCAAGCAATGGGCTGCTGATGACTTAGCAGATAGCCCTTTAGGCTTCCCCAAACACCCCCATCCATAGCTCACAAGGATGGTGAGGGTTGCAAGCGACCAAAGAAACTAAAGATTTTGAGCAGGAATCGAACCCAGTCTGGCGTTTCACCAGTCAGGGACGTTACCACATCAGCCACCACAGTATTCATGAGACCTGTCATATATGTCTGTTAAAAATGCCTGCTGTTATTTTAGATTAAATTGAAAGCTCGGTGTGGTAGAGTCCCGTATTTCAATATATATTTCTTACTTTTTTGTATTAATTTTAATATTTATATGATATATAATACCCAACGTTTTCTTATGTTGATATTTAATACCTGCCTTTTTCCGTATTCGTTATATTTTAATACATAGCTTTTTCATTTTAATTTTAATATTCAATATCTACATTTTGTCGTATTTATTATAATATATAACTTTCCCTTTTCCTATTTATTACAATCTTTACTTACCTTTTGTATTCATTACATGCAAAACCTACCTTTTCGTATGCATTGTAATGTTTGCTACTTGCCTTTTTGTATTCATTTTATGCAAAACTTGCGTTATTTTGTCTTCATTATATTCAAAACTTAACTTTTTTCGTATTCAGTATATGCAAATTTTGTCTTTTTCTTATTCACTATAAGCAAAAACCTCAAAACTATCCTTTTTTTTGTATTCATTATATGCGAAACTTGCGTATTTTGTATTCATTATATTCAAAACTTGACATTTTCGTATTCATTATATACAAACTTGCCTTTTTCATATTCATTATATGCAAAATTTGCCTTTTCCATATTCATTATATGCAAAAACTTGTCTTTTTTCGTAATCATTATATGCAAAACTTGCGTTTTTTATGTATTAATTATATACAAAACTTGCCTTTTTGTAATCATTATATGCAAAACTTGACTTTTCATATTTATTATTTGCAAAAACTTGCCATTTCGTATTCATTATATGCAAAACTTGCCCTTTTCGTATTCATTAAATGTAAACTTGTCTTTTTCGTATTCATTATATGCAAAACTTTGCTTTTTACGTTTTCATAATATGCAAAAACTTGGTTTTTTTCTTTTTCTTAATATGCAAAACTTGCCTATTTTTTATTCATTATATGCAAAAATTTTGCTGTTTTTTTTTTTTTATTCATTATATGAAAGACTTGCCTTTTTTCGTATTCAGTATATGCAAAGCATGCCTTTTTTGTATTCATTACATACAAAAACTTGCCCTTTTTCGTATTCATTAAATGCAAAACTTGTCTTTTTTCGAATTCATTATATACAAAACACGCGTGTTAATGTATTCATTATATGTAAAACTTTACTTTTTTTCCGTCTTCATTATAGGCAAAACTTGCCTTTTTTTGTATTCATTGTATGTTAAACCTACCTTTCTTAGTATCATACAGCATCTGAATTGATTTTATCTCTAACATATTTATTTTATAGTGATTTTCACAAGATCCTGCAAAATGGGGGTACGTCCTCTCTAGTGCACTCTTCGATGTACATGCGCACACAGCCACACTTGAACTGGCGAAGCAAGTGTTTTTACACCATCATATGATGGAGGCAGCATCTCCATAAGTTTGTATCACTTCATCGAAGGTCTGTTTCGGGGTGCGACCTTTCAAATATAGAAACCTAATCACTGCTCGGTACTCGACTGGGTCCATAGTCACCCCCATACTGAATCCAACACCTGTAAAAAAGGAAGCAATGTGAGGTCAGTGCTTGCAAATTATCATGTGACGTATACACTGATGTACCAATACACAGGCGAGATTTCAGTCAGATATGATAATCCTGAGTTGGTAAGGGGAAATGTTTTAATGAACGCGCCTCGTATCTGTTTGACTTAATTTCTAATTTTTCATTGAGGAAAGTCTTTCATTCTTACTTACCCCCATTTGTTAGTTTAATTTTCATTGGGTTCTATCAAAAGTTGAATCATATCTGAAAAGAAAAAAGAATTGTTGTGTACATTCATAAGTGCTCAGAAAACGTGGTATTTTTTTTTTTATATTATATGAACATACAATATTTCATGAACACACACTGGAGTATGACAATTGATATCGACTTTGAGTGCCAATACTAAAATACTTTGTGGATTGCCAATACTGAAAATATTTTTGTGGGAGGTGACTCGAGTTACGTTTAGGTAAACCTTTTACCGGTTTCCGTATAATTTGAAAACCAGCTTTAAATGGAAAACGCAGATTTGTTGCTAATCATCATCATCTCCTCTTACGACTATTGACGCAAAGGGCCTCTGTTTGATTTCAACAGTCATCTCTGTTTGATTTCAACAGTCATCTTTATATTGAGCTTTTAATTCAATGCTTCCCCATTCATCCTCATCTACTTCACGCTTCATAGTCTTCAGCCATATAGGCCTTGGACTTCTCAACTCTTCTAGTGCCTTGTGGAGCCCAGTTAGATGTTTGGTGAACTAATCTGTCTTGAGGATTGTGAAAAGCATGCCCAAAACCATCTCCATCTACCCCTCACTATGATCTTCCCCGATTCATCATCATCTACTTAACGCTTCATAATCTTTAGCCATGTAGGCCTTGGACTTCCAACTCTTCTAGTGCCTTTGTGGAGCCCAGTTAGATGTTTGGTGAACTAATCTCTCTTGAGGATTGTGAAAAGCATGCCCAAACCATCTCCATCTACCCTCTCACTATGATCTTCCCCGATTCATCATCATCTACTTAACGCTTTCATAATCTTTAGCCATTGTAGGCCTTTGGACTTCCAACTCTTCTAGTGCCTTGTGGAGCCCAGTTAGATGTTTGGTGAACTAATCTGTCTTGAGGATTGTGAAAAAGCTATGCCCAAAACCATCTCCATCTACCCCTCACTATGATCTTCCCGATTCATCATCATCTACTTAACGCTTCATAATCTTTAGCCATGTAGTCCTTGGACTTCCAACTCTTCTAGTGCCTTTGTGGAGCCCAGTTAGATGTTTGGTGAACTAATATCTCTTGAGGATTGTGAAAAGCATGCCCAAACTATCTCCATCTACCCTCTCACTATGATCTTCCCCATTCATCATCATCTACTTCACGCTTCATAGTCTTCAGCCATGTAGGCCTTGGGACTTCCAACTCTTCTAGTGCCTTGTGGAGCCCAGTTAAATGTTTGTGTGAACTAATCTCTCTTGAGGATTGTGAAAAGCATGCCCAAACCATCTCCATCTACCCCTCACTATGATCTCATCCACATATGGGACTCGAGTAATATCTTATAGGTTCATTTCTAATTCTGTCCTCCCAATATTTTTCCGAGGGCTTTGTTCTCAAAATCTACTAAAATCTGTTGGTGATTGTTTCATTGTCATATTATGACTGATGTCCATACAGTAACACAGGCAACTGATATAACTTGATTTTTATTTGTAATTCAAGGCGATTTGATTTCTAAATATTAATTAACCTATCCATTGTCTGATTTGCCTTTTTGCAATCTTTCATTTTTGCTAATATTTTTGTGAAAATTCATTGACTTGTAACAGCAATTCTGAAAATGCATGACAAGATATTAAATCTTTACGAACGACAAACAACATTCCATTTATGAAAATTTATGCATTATGAATTTATTTGATAAAATGCTGTACCATTTTAATATATTCGAAATTTTAGTGATAAGCAGGTCCTTGAAAAAAATAACTAAAGAACTATTTCCTATATAACTTCTGTACTTTTTTTTTTCAAATATGAACGTATTCTACCTGATATCAAAGTAAAGCGGTTGAAATTTTTTTACGATTTCGCGAGAGCGCAGAATTCCATTTGAATTTTAATATCTTCCATCGATCAGATTCTCTTTGATGAGATTCGAGTGGAACAAATCTTTTTTTTTCCGACACTTCCACCTTAAAACATTTTAATTTTAGGGTGACTATAGATTTGTTGGTGTACTACAGTATATTCGTTTTGATATTGTATTACCATGTTCAGTGTTTTTATTCGTCACCCCACCTTAAAAACATTTTAATTTGAGGGTGACTATAGATTTGTGGTACGACAGTATATTCGTTTTGAAATTGTATTACCAATGTTCTGTGTTTTTTTCTTTTTTCATCACCCCAACCTTAAAACATTTTAATTTGAGGTGACTATAGATTTGTGGTACGGCAGTATATTCGTTATGAAATTGTATTACCTCATGTTCTGTGTTTTTTTTTCGTCACCTCACCTTAAAACATTTTAATTTTTAGGTGACTATAGATTTGTGGTACACAGTTTATTCGTTATGAAATTGTATTACCATGTTCTGTGTTTTTTTCGTCACCCCCCACCTTAAAACATTTCACCATGGGATGACCCAATCCCTCTCTCCCTGTTGCTCAGTGTGACAAGAAACTCCAAACTACGAACCAGTGGGTTGTATTTACACTTAAAACACGTATTTTTTATTGGAAATTTTCCTTAAAATTATACTGTTCTGAGCCGTATTTCAGTAAAATTTAGGCGACCGTAATTTTACCCTACTTTTGTTATTATCTTTTTACGGGTTGGTGATTGTAATATCACTCCTCTACATCAATATATCCGTTTTTAAAAACGCCAAATGTCTGGCAACATTTTGCAAGTATTTTTCCCGTTTTTTATGCAAATATTTAAACAGTATAGGAAAGGGTTAGTTGTTGGGAAGGGTTGAATCAGTGTGTATGCATATCTATCTAAATATTTAGACGTTATTATTGACAGCTTGGGGTACACTAGTGTAGAGCATAATGTTGATTTCATTTGACCCGTGGCTGTTATAGAAACATTATTGAATTGTGAGCATTTATGCTCCGGGAATTATATTCGGGTGAGTGAAGAGGTCAATTGAAGTTTCTGGTGATTATATTCTTAAGCATTTAATTAGATTGCTATTTTTGGTGGATATGTTTTTACATTGATAAGAGTTTCGTGTGAAAGGAGTTATGATTTTATATCTGGCTCGGGAGGAGAACTCGATCTATTGAAAGTGGGGTTGGGGGTTCTGTGTGTGTGGGAGAGGGGGTGTTCTTGGAAGGATACTAACATGACTCTCCTGTCTGCAAAAATGTATGATGGTATATGTTCTGTCATGCTCTTCGCACTCCCCAAGATAGATTAGTATATTAAACGTTCACCTGTGCTACAATGCACTAGAAGAGTTTGAAGTTCCAGGCCTACAATGTCTGATAACTAGTTTGAAGATCCAGGCCTACGTGGCAGAGGAATATGAAGCGTGAAGTAGACGATGAATGGAGAAGTATTGAATTAAAAGCTCAAGGTAGAGAAGACTGGCGAAATCTTACAGAGGCCCTTTGCGTCAGCAGGCTTAATGGTGTGGTTGTCCCTCTTCCGACAATTTTCAGAGCCTATGTCAAGTTGTTGGGAAATTTACTCTCGACTGCCAGACTAACAAGCCCCTAGCGAAGCAAAGCATACCCGAAAGATTTGAACACCGCAATACGTGTTCCTGTGCACGGACACTTGCAAGAAACTGTTGAGACCCTCTTTTAGGCTTTTTCCTTGTTATCCGTTGCAAGCTGAAGGCTTTCTGAAGTAACATTCTTGGCAAAGAAGATTGTCTCATTGATTGTCTAAAAACCTGCATATCTCCAGCACGATGCCCGCCTACAGTTCGCCTCTCTTGGGGAAGGCGCCCTATTTCACGTGTATGCCTGTTTTAAAGGGGGTCGTCATGTAATGTACGTGTATTTCATATACGCTCATGCATTGTAATGCAATTCCTCTTTTTTCTCTCTCTCTCTCTGGGACTTGCTCTCTAACGTACTGATATTAGAAAAAAACAGTTTAAGCTTGCCATTGCATGTTTCATGTTAAAATTTTTATGCCATTGCTATCCTCAACTTTTTTGTATTATAAGCTTGTGATGTGCGTTAATAAGCTTGTCTTGTCCAGCCCATTTTTATATGAGATTTAGTCGCAGCTTGCTACAAGCCCTTGGGCTTTCAGAAATCTACTTTTCCAAACAGTGTTTTAGATTGGCTATTATTAATAATAAAAGTCGAGATCAGTGTTTTGGATCCATTGACACAGCATTTTTGTCCGTTGACAATCTACTACAATTTGAAATGCAAAGAATACTGCAATTGATCATTCTTTACAAGAGTACCAAATGGGAAACCTTAGAATGAAAAGGACTTCAGTTTCATTGATTTTAATGGTTGTATTCATTTGGATAAATTGATTTATGGAGTAAAATGGAAAATCATCATTTACAAT
>NC_090759.1:33987932-33997932 GCF_036898095.1 Palaemon carinicauda
ACAAATTCTCGCACAATCGTCACAAGTCACTAACAGCTGGAAAAAGCTTCTCAAAATACACATTACCACAGTATCATTAGGTAAAAAATAGAATTTTATACTTATATATATATATATATATATATATATATATATATATGTATATATATATATGTGTGTATATATATATATATATATATATATATATATATATATATATATATATATATACACAGTATACATAAATATACCCATATATATAAATATATATACATATATATATATATGTATATATATATAGACATACATACATACATATATATATATATATATATATATATATACATACATATATATATACATACATACATATATATATACATACATACATATATATATACATACATATATATATATATATATATATATATATATATATATGCATATATATATACATACATATATAAATACATATATATGTATATGTATATATATACATATATACATACATATATATATATACATACATATATATATACATATATATATATATATATATATATATATATATGTTACCAAACGTCAATACCTCTATTTTCTCTCTCTCAGATTTTTATACTTCAATATATTTTTCATGTTTCCAAGCGTCAACAGTCCTCATCTCTCTCTCTCTCTCTCTCTCTCTCTCTCTCTCTCAACACACACACTTTTTTCCCATCCTCCGTCTCTTCCGTCCTTTTCCTCTTCAGTGGCTAGATCTTGAGTGGACTGGTCCCCGAAGAACGTCAACTTTCTTCTTGACCGATTTTGATAGAGAGAGAGAGAGAGAGAGAGAGAGAGAGAGAGAGAGAGAGAGAGAGAGAGAGAGAGAGAGAGAGAGAGAGAGACCTACTGCTGTTTTGAGATAAAAGAGAGCTTTCCTATGTGATACACTTCTTATTTCTATGTCTTTTCATTATCTTCAGTTTGCTTTAGTGTAGAAACATCGTTTACCCCCATTACGTTCATATAGTCATTTATTCACTATTATTATCATTATTATTATTATTATTATTATTAGTAGTAGTAGTAGTAGTAGTAGTAGTAGTAGTAGTAGTAGCCAAGCTCCATCCTTAATTTGAAAATCAAGATGCTATAAGACCAAGGGGTTCATACGGGAAAAATAGCCCAGCGAGGAAAGGAAATAAGGAAATTAATATCAGAAATAATGAACAAATAAAAAAATATAAAAAAAAAAAACATTAACATCATTAAAACATATAATTTATATATAGACTAAAAAAGATAAGTCAGCCTGTTCAAACTAAAACATTTGTTGGATATGATGGAGTAGCCAATCAAATGCTCTAAATAGTCCCCCGTTATCGTCACTCCACATCTAAATGGAAAACGAATAAAATGGGACCAATGGTTAAAGGCTGGGTAGAGGGAAGGTCTAGCATCAAAGGAAGAGGCAGGCTTCAAATTCACATCCTTTGGGAGGGATATATTCAGGAAAGCAAAGACGAAGACAAAAGCTCAACAGTCTTTGAATTCTGGGAGTACCATTTGAAGGACCTAATTACTACATAACAGCCTATAATGGTCTCTAATTTGTACTTTCCCTGTTGGAGCCCCTAGGCTTATAGCATCGTGCTTTTCAAACTAGGTTTAAAGGTTTATATACCGCTCATGAATGACAGAGGCAAGGGACAGTGACATTGCCCTAGCAAGCAAGACATTACCCTAAAGACTGTCCACATACATGTGATCAGCACCCAAGCCCCCTCTCCACCCAAGCTAGGAACAGGGATGGCAAGGCAATGGCTGCTGATGACTCGGCAGATAGCCCAATAGGCTCCCCCAAACCCCCAACCTTAGCTCACAAGAATGGTAAGGTTGCAGGCACTAAAGGCACTAGCGAGTCTGAGAGGGACTCGAACCCCCGTCTGGTAAACACCAGGCAGACTTTACCAATCTGGTCACAACAAGTAGTAGTAATAATAATAATGGGCAGACTGTCTACAGTTTGCCTTTCCTTGTGACATACTTCAACAGGAAACTGAAGACTTACTTGTTCTCCGAGTCCTTCGATAGTGTGGATTTGACAATAAACCCACCAAGTTATCAGAACCGGTCGTCCAAAATATCTAAGAGAATAGCTACATATTGCGCAACCAACAAATAGTCCAGACACGAGAATAGTTACAGATGGTTTCAAACCATCAGAACCTAGATACACGTCTACTGTAGGCTCTAGAGCCTTTCAGTATGAGGCCCGAGACTATGCAATTAGGTTCCCAAGAGACATGCGAATAATTGAAGATATTAAGGCTTTCAAGAGGAAACTAAAGGCCTTCATGTTTTGTGAGCGTTTTAACAGTGATAATCAAACAGTAAACGAACAATACGCATTGTTAAATGCTCCTGTAGAGAGTAGGGTTCCCCTGCTGTACAAGACCAGACCAGATAAACAGCCCTTAAAAGTAAAAAGTAAAGTAAGTAAACGAGCATGTGCATTGTGAGATGATGAATGCTTCTGAACGAACATGATAAAATGACTGTGGAGGTCCTGTAGAGAGTAGGGTTCCCCAGCTGTATAGGACCAGAACAGCAGCCCTTAAAGTGAAGTACTTCCAACAGTTTCTCTTCTATGATGTTACTTCCTGAAATCAGTCTACGAAGAGAGACTCATAATATCTGCAAGAAAGACAAAAGTGTCTCTTCCTTTGTGTGTTCGGACCCAATTGCATTGCTTTTGTCTTGAGCCTCTTCGCTCGTTCCCTTCACTTTCTTTCCTCTTGGCTGTCAAAACTCCCAACTTTTTCCTTCATTAATTTTAGTTCCTCGATTGAAATTGAATCCTCCGGTCTATCTCCCGTTGTCGTGGTTGTCTTACTCAACCGTCTAGTCACAGTACTTTGATAATAATAATAATAATAATAATAATAATAATAATAATAATAATAATAATAACAATTATAAATAATAATAATAATAAAAATAACAAATAATAATATCAATAATAAAAACAAAAACAATAACAATAATAATAACAAAAACAATAACAACAATAATAATAACAAAAACAATAACAAAAACAATAATAACAATAACAATAACAATAATAATAATAACAAAACAATAATAACAACAATAACAATAATAATAATAATAATAATAATAATAATAATAGTTTGGTGTTACCAATTGTAGCGAGAGAAGCAATTTGCTGCGAATATCAATTAAAAGAAAACAATTAGGCGAATCCATGACCTGAACGCTTTAATTCCTACGGCTTATTACAACAGATTTAAAGTCAGTTTTCTTTTATTATAAATCCCAACATTACAGTGAATAACCTTAGCATGGTTGTATGTCCTTAGTAATCAGGACGTTAAATATAGCATGATTATTTAAGGATTGATTGATTAGATGTATTTAAATTAATAATCAAGACGTTAGATAAGCTCAATTATTTAAGGGTTGATTGATTGATTGATTAGATGTATTTAATAATCAGCACGTTAAAGCTTAATTATTCAAGGGTCGATTGATTGATTGATTAGATGTATTTAATAATCAGGATGTTAGATAAGCTTGATTATTTAAGGGTTGATTGATTGATTGATTAGATGTATTTAATAATCAGCACGTTAGATAAGCTTAATTATTTAAGGGTTGATTGATTGATTGATTAGATGTATTTAACAATCAAGACGTTAGATAAGCTTAATTATTCAAGGGTTGATTGATTGATTGATTAGATGTATTTAATAATCAGGGCGTCAGATAAAGTTCAATTATTTAAGGATTGATGGATTGATTGATTAGATGTATTTAATAATCAGGACGTTAAATATAGCATAATTATTTAAGGATTGATTGATTAGATGTATTTAATAATCATGACGTTAAATATAGCATGATTATTTAAGGATTGATTTGAGGTTTTCTGGCATCTTGACATCTAAGGTCATTGATGCCGATATCCTTTATTATAAATAAAGAATAAAAGAATATCCAATTAAAACCATATAAGTAAAGATGTCATTTTATAAGTTAAACAGCTTTCAGAAGGCCTGCTTCTGAAGTAAAGCTAACAATACTGATAGCATGGTAGGACACATCATGTCCAAGAATATTGGCAAGGATGAACCTGCCATCATCACCTCGAGCCTTTAAAAAAAAAAAAAAAAAAAAAAAAAAAAAAAAAAAAAAAAAAGTCCAACTCCAAATTTAGTAATGAATGGACAACAAAACTATGGTCTATTAGTTTTTTATACATAATTGAAATGTTAAATATTGCAATAATTTGAAAAATCTTGGTTATATACCTAACTATTCTGAAAAAGAAAATATAGGTCACCTCTAAACAATGAAAAAAAAAATTCTTTACATCGATTCGAAAAATACGGTTCGATGCAATTCAAACCTATGAAAGCATGAACAA
This sequence comes from Palaemon carinicauda, assembly GCF_036898095.1. Lineage (NCBI taxonomy): Eukaryota > Metazoa > Arthropoda > Malacostraca > Decapoda > Palaemonidae > Palaemon > Palaemon carinicauda. The sequence continues at coordinate 33,992,344 of NC_090759.1, forward strand.
CTTGTTGTCCTGAACATGACATGAAATATGAGAACACAAAGTTATAAACTATAGTCTCACGTAAGAATTATGTGAAATAAATATCACCATGATTGAAAGACCCAACATTAAGAAGCCTAGCTCATTATGACATTCAAGCATGTGTACAGTTTGAAAAACAATCTAGCATTCTTTTTGCACTTACTATGGAATTTATATTGTAAAATAATTCAGCACTGTTTTTGCACTTACTATGGATCTTATACATACATACATACATATACCATGGCACTTCCCCCAATTTTGGGGGGTAGCCGACATCAACAAAGAAACAAAAAACAAAAGGGGACCTCTACTCTCTACGTTCCTCTCAGCCTAACAAGGGACTCAACCGAGTTCAGCTGGTACTGCTTGGGTGTCACAGCCCACCCTCCCACATTATCCACCACAGATGAAGCTTCATAATGCTGAATCCCCTACTGCTGCTACCTCCGCGGTCATCTAAGGCATCGGAGGCAGCAGCAGGGCCTACCGGAACTGCGTCACAATCGCTCGCCATTCATTCCTATTTCTAGCACGCTCTCTTGCCTCGCTCACATCTATCCTATCACCCAGAGCTTGCTTCACTCCATCCATCCACCCAAACCTTGGCCTTCTTCTAGTACTTCTCCCATCAACTCTTGCATTCATCACCTTCTTTAGCAGAAAACCATTTTCCATTCTCTCAACATGGCCAAACCACCTCAACACATTCATATCCACTCTAGCTGCTAACTCATTTCTTACACCCGTTCTCACCCTCACCACTTCGTTCCTAACCCTATCTACTCGAGATACACCAGCCATACTCCTTAGACACTTCATCTCAAACACATTCAACTTCTGTCTCTCCGTCACTTTCATTCCCCACAACTCCGATCCATACATCACAGTTGGTACAATCACTTTCTCATATAGAACCCTCTTTACATTTATGCCCAACCCTCTATTTTTTACTACTCCCTTAACTGCCCCCAACACTTTGCAACCTTCATTCACTCTCTGACATACATCTGCTTCCACTCCACCATTTGCTGCAACAACAGACCCCAAGTACTTAAACTGATCCACCTCCTCAAGTAACTCTCCATTTAACATGACATTCAACCTTGCACCACCTTCCCTTCTCGTACATCTCATAACCTTACTCTTACCCACATTAACTCTCAACTTCCTTCTCTCACACACTCTTCCAAATTCTGTCACTAATCGTCCAAGCATCTCTTCTGTGTCTGCAACCAGTACAGCATCCTCCGCAAACAAAAACTGATTTACCTACCATTCATGGTCATTCTCGTCTACCAGTTTTAATCCTCGTCCAAGCACTCGAGCATTCACCTCTCTCACAACTCCATCAACATACAAGTTAAACAACCACGGCAACATCACACATCCCTGTCTCAGCCCCACTCTCACCGGAAACCAATCACTCACTTCATTTCCTATCCTAACACATGCTTTACTACCTTTGTAGAAACTTTTCACTGCTTGCAACAACCTTCCACCAACTCCATATAACCTCATCACATTCCACATTGCTTCCCTATCAACTCTATCATACGCTTTCTCCAGATCCATAAACGCAACATACACCTCCTTACCTTTAGCTAAATATTTCTCGCATTTCTGCCTAACTGTAAAAATCGGATTCATACAACCCCTACCGCTTCTAAAACCACCCTGTATTTCTAAGATTGCATTCTCTGTTTTATCCTTGATCCTATTAATCATTACTCTACCATACACTTTTCCAACTACGCTTAACAAACTAATACCTCTTGAATTACAACACTTATGCACATCTCCCTTACCCTTTTATAGTGGTACAATACATGCACACACTCAATCTACTGGAACCATTGACAACACAAAACACATATTAAACAATCTCACCAACCATTCAAGTACAGTCACACCCCCCTCCTTCAACATCTCAGCTCTCACACCATCCATACCAGATGCTTTTCCTACTCTCGTTTCATCTAGTGCTCTCCTCACTTCATCTATTGTAATCTCTCTCTCTCATTCTCATCTCCCATCACTGGCACCTCAACACCTGCAACAGTAATTATATCTGCCTCCCTATTATCCTCAACATTCAGTAAACTTTCATCATATTCCGCCCATCTTTTCCTTGCCTCCTCTCCTTTTAACAACCTTCCATTTACATCTTTCACTGTCTCTTCCATTCTTGAGCCAGCCTTCCTTACTCTCTTCACTTCTTTCCAAAACTTCTTCTTATTCTCTTCATATGAATGACCTAATCCCTGAACCATGGATCTTATATTGTAAAATAATTCAGCGCTCCTTTTGCACTTACTATGGAATTTATATTGTAAAATAATTCAGCGCTCCTTTTGCACTCACTATGGAAATTATATTGTAAAATAATTCAGCGCTCTTTTAGTACTTACTATGGAATTTATATTGTATAACAATTCAGCGCTCCTTTTGCATTTACTATGGAATTTATATTGTAAAATAATTCAGCGTTCTTTTTGCATTTACTATGGTATTTATATTGCAAAATAATTCAGCGCTCTTTTTGCACTTTCTATGGAATTTATATTGTTAAATAATTCAGCGCCTTTTTAGCACTTAATATGGAATTTATATTGTAAAATAATTCAGCACTCTTTTTGCACTTACTATGGAATTTATATTGTAAAATAATTCAGCGCTCTTTTTGCACTTTCTATGGAATTTATATTGTAAAATAATTCAGCGCTATTTTTGCACTTACTATGGAATTTATATTGTAAAATAATTCAGCGCTACTTTTGCACTTACTATGGAATTTATATTGTAAAATAATTCAGTGCTCTTTTTGCACTTACTATGGAATTTATATTGTAAAATAATTCAGCGCTTTTTTAGCACTTAATATGGAATTTATATTGTAAAATAATTCAGCGCTCTTTTTGCACATACTATGGAATTTATGTTGTAAAATAATTCAGCGCTCCTTTTGCACTTAATATGGAATTTATATTGTAAAATAATTCAGCGCTCCTTTTGCACTTACTATGGAATTTATATTGTAAAATAATTCAGCGCTCTTTTTGCACTTACTATGGAATTTATTTTGTAAAATAATTCAGCGCTCTTTTTGCACTTACTATGGAATTTATATTGTAAAATAATTCAGCGCTCTTTTTGCACTTACTATGGAATTTGTATTGTAAAATAATTCAGCGCTACTTATGCACTTACTATGGAATTTGTATTGTAAAATAATTCAGCGTTCCTTTTGCACTTACTTTGGAATTTATATTGTAAAATAATTCAGCGCTCTTTTTGCACTTACTATGGAATTTATATTGTTTTCCTATGATGTCTTTAACAATTCAAAATTGGTCACACGAACCAATTATCCCATACATTGGCGTCAATAATGGCAGAATCCTAAAATACACTTAATTTCAGAAAAGGAGGTCTCCAGTTCCTTTTCAGCGGAAACTACTGTATGCGGGCTAACCCAATTCTAATGCAGGCTTCTATCTATAGACTTGGCAGTCAGCGTGTTCAGTTCTGAAGTAGTCAGGAACAGCTTGAGGCATTTAGTGTTAAAAAAAAAACACCCACACACACCTTTGCACTGTTCTCTTGAGGAAATTAAATAAAGTAACATGACCTTGGGGTTGCAACCAGCTTCAAATGCGTACTTTTTCTTATATGCGATTTCGCAAAAATCACAATTGATGGAAGATTAACAACGTTACATGTAAGACCTGATATTATCATAGGCAGGAGATGATAAAAGGGAGAGCTTAAGTGTTCTTTGTTTCAAAGATAAATATAAAATGAAAGAATTTCGGCTTAAAAAATTGAGTACTTTACTAGAATGCGTATCTTAATACCAATCAATCTGTTGATGAACTATTTGTAATGGCATTGAAAGACTCAAAACTATCTAAAAAGAAAACGATGTCATAAACATCTTTCAATTGATGATGGCAGAAGTTCCAAGTACACTCGGGCACACTATTCTATCTTATTTCTCTCCCTCTTGTTTTGTTGAAAGTTTTTATTGTTTATATAGGACATATTTATTTCAATGTTACTGTTTTTAAAATATTCTATCATTCCTTGTTTCCTTTCCTTACTGGGCTATTTTCCCTGTCGGAGCCCATGGGCTTATAGCATCCTGCTTTTCCAACTAGGGTTGTAGCGTAGAAAGTAATAATAACAATAATAATAATAATAATAATAATAATAATAATAATTATACTAATAATAATAATAATAATAATAATAATAATAATAATAATAATAACATAAGTGTCTGTTTCTTTCGCGACTCTTCCAATATTTTCCTTGTAGGAGCCCCTGGGCTTATAGCATCCTGCTTTTCCAACTAGGGTTGTAGCATAGCAGGTATAATAATAATAATAATAATAATAATAATAATAATAATAATAATAATAATAATAAAAGTGTCTGTTTCTTTCGCGACTCTTCCAATATTTTCCCTGTTGGAGCCCCTGGGCTTATAGCATCCTGCTTTTCCAGCTAGGGTTGTAGCGTAGCAAGTAATAATAATAATAATAATAATAATAATAATAATAATAAAAGTGTCTGTTTCTTTCGCGACTCTTCCAATATTTTCCCTGTTGGAGCCCCTGGGCTTATAGCATCCTGCTTTTCCAACTAGGGTTGTAGCCTAGGAAGTAATAATAATAATAATAATAATAATAATAATAAAATAAAAGTGTCTGTTTCCTTCGCGACTCTTCCAATATTTTCCCTGTTGGAGCCCCTGGGCTTATAGCATCCTGCTTTTCCAGCTAGGGTTGTAGCGTAGCAAGTAATAATAATAATAATAATAATAATAATAATAATAATAATAATAATAAAAGTGTCTGTTTCTTTCGCGACTCTTCCAATATTTTCCCTGTTGGAGCCCCTGGGCTTATAGCATCCTGCTTTTCCAACTAGGGTTGTAGCCTAGGAAGTAATAATAATAATAATAATAATAATAATAATAATAATAAAATAAAAGTGTCTGTTTCCTTCGCGACTCTTCCAATATTTTCCTTGTAGGAGCCCCTGGGCTTATAGCATCCTGCTTTTCCAACTAGGGTTGTAGCATAGCAGGTATAATAATAATAATAATAATAATAAAAGTGTCTGTTTCCTTCGCGACTCTTCCAATATTTTCCCTGTTGGAGCCCCTGGGCTTATAGCATCCTGCTTTTCCAACTAGGGTTGTAGCCTAGGAAGTAATAATAATAATAATAATAATAATAATAATAATAATAATAATAATAATAATAATAATAATAATAATAATAAAATAAAAGTGTCTGTTTCCTTCGCGACTCTTCCAATATTTTCCTTGTAGGAGCCCCTGGGCTTATAGCATCCTGCTTTTCCAACTAGGGTTGTAGCATAGCAGGTAATGATAATAATAATAATAATAATAATAATAATAATAATAATAATAATAATAATAATAATAATAATAATTGTGTCTGTTTCCTTCGCGTCTCTTCCAAAGCCTCACTTTTCTTCCTCGTCGCAATGGGGCAACTTTCTATTTCCTCGCCATGTAGTTTTAGGAGTTAGCAA
>NC_090759.1:34002932-34025432 GCF_036898095.1 Palaemon carinicauda
GCAAGCTCGTACTGAAAATAATCTTGCAGATCAGCAGTACTAGTATCTAATGTATGTATTATTCTTTGAAACAGAAGAGTTGTATCAACAGGAACAATATCTTCTCGTATTGTGACACTTGAGTTTATTGTTGCCAGAGGTAACACACGGTTCTTGCGCTTCAATTTCACCTCACCGAAAGCTTGTCCAGTTATGGCATTCATAGACTCCAATCCAATTTCATAGCTTTTGTAGCAGTTTATTTTATTATCACCAGTTATCCCAGTTGCAAGTGACATAATCTCCTTATTGTCTGAAAAGGGTGGATAAGACAGAAACCATTGCAAAATCTTATCTGTATCTTCATTATCTCTCACAATCCTTGAAGGTCGTAGTTCAATGTGCTGTTCACTATACGAACTTCTCAATCCACAAAACTCCTCAACTTTGGTGCACATTTCACATGTATCTGGCATGCCAAGAATCCACCGACTCAATACACTATCGGTTATCCCTCGCCCATGTGTCAGCCCTCCTGAGGTCTTCATGGTCCTCATTAGCGTTTGTTCAACAGTAAGATCTGACCATAGACCAGCCCAATTCTTGTTTGAGCGCCTGATTGTAAAAAATCCTTTCTTTGTAAACTTGACAAAATCTTCATCAGGCATATGCTGGTGTAAATCATGCATATCTTGCAAGTATAGGTGGCACGATTTTGCATAAGCTAAGTGACCAGCTGCATGAAAGTAAGGTATAAACTCTTGAACACACAGTAGGTGTAATTCCCAATTTCCTAGTCTTTCAGCCTCTATATAGTGTAGCATCACAGTCACCATCTGGAAATATTGTATCCAAAGCATTGCTGTTTTGCCCCTTAAGGTAACTTCTTGCAAATGAGTGTTAAATTTCTTTACAATGCTATTTATGATAGCCGATTCCTTTACTGATGTTGCAGTCAATGTTTTGTTATCATACTGCTGAAGCATGGACTGAACCTCTTGTTTATCCTCATCAGAAATGGTTGCACCCTCTAAAAGAAGCTGGCCCAATGCAGCATATGTTAACAGATGTGCTCGAAGGGCTCTGGCAAAGCTGTGTCCTGTCATCATTTTGTCTGTAGATTTAGGTGCATAAACTGTCTCCCACACTTCTTTTAATCCACTACCGGCCATGATGTACCCAATAGAACCAATAAATGACATTAAAAGATGAAAACCACCTAGTCGCACGAAAACATTACCTAAATTCAAACTGTTTTCAGTAGAGGACACAATCTCTCTTGCCTTCCAATATAATGGCTGGTCAAAAGTAACACATGTCACATTCTTACTCGCTTTTCTACATGAATCAGATGCAAAATGTAACACGCTGTTTATTGCATCAGAAGAGGTAGCCTTTAAATCAAGGAAAGGCAAGAAGCGAATGGACGTCGTATCAAAGTCCTCGCTATTATTGATAGCATCCATAAATCCATTCCAGTGTGGAATATCCTTAAATTTCATCCCCTTCCCACTCAACCATAGCAAATGACAAGATGACGTTGTAATTTTTTCACTAGGATTTGATGTAAGTTTCTTTAAATCCTCAATTTCAATCCTTTTCAGTCCACTTTCACTATAACTTGTGAAGGGTTTCACTGTTATAGATGAACACGAAGAAATTTCTCTAGCAGATGGCATTTTTTTCAGTCTTTCAATCACTTCTGGTTTGATCATTGAGCCTGCTGGTGTTACACATTCAATGCCTCCCATGCAGTGAAATGTGTGAAACCCATCTATTGTGTGTACATCAAAATCTGCATTATCAAAAACAAACTGCATGAAACTATCAGGCAAAATATTAGGAGGGGTAGTTTTCATACAAGATGCTTCAAAGAGTTGTGCTTCATTATATCCAGTAGAGAATCCCAGTTTATGTAAAATATGTACCAGGAGTCTTGATCCAAATTTCCTGTGTACGTAAACAGCTACTCCGAGTAGGATCGGAGAGACAAATGTTCTTGGACGAACTGCTTGTAGGACTGAATGAGCTATAGCAGAGCATACCCTGTGTTTGTTGTCTGTATCTCCCTTTCCTCCTTTTTCAATTATTTCATGTAATAAAACTTGAAGAGAATCAGGTATGTTGTTTTCAACATTATTAAAGAGTCCCTCAGGAGAAGGATAGTTGCTGGAGTCGTACACCTTTGACTTGATGTCCTCTTTAATAATAGCTGCTGCAGTTCTAACAATCCTCATTCGCTCTTCTTTCTCACTATGGAGTTTTTCATTATACCAAGAATTACATAGCAATTTATCTCCTGATTTGCGGAAACATACAATAGGAATCTTTCTTTGGAGGGTAGTTATGATAACATCATTTCCATACTTTTCTTGTAATTTGGTTTTCAGATAGCTTCCACTTGTCCTGCAAGATTGGTTCTGATGCATCACATCTAACAATTCCTGCAAAGTAAATTGACAGTCATCACTGTCTTCCATATATGAACAAACTTTCTCTAAGCCAGTTTCTATATCTTCATCATCGGGTCGTCCACGTTTACCGGACGGATTTAAGTGTTGCTTCGAAAAAAACTTGGAGCTACATGACCTATGGTATCTTGCTTCTTCTGCAACCAAACAATGAACACCAACTATAATTGCTTTTACTTTTTTGCCCCAGTCATCATTACGATTGATGCATTTATCCAGCACATTTTTTCCAAAGTCTAAGGTCATTACTCTACTAACTACTTGCCGTCTATGGAGAGGTTTTTTCTTTTCCTCTTTTTCACAGCACTCTTGAAAACAAAATATACACTTTTTCTTGAAATCAAACACAGTTTCTTTTGATCTAATTTTCTGTTTAATGGGTGACCCTGTTTCCTCCTGGTCAGTTGTATCTTTTTTATAAGCTGCTTTTATACTCTTTTCTCTAGTATAGTCTTTTCTGCATTTTATGTGTACTTGAATAGTTGATAAATTAACCCACTTTTGCCACTTATCATCTCCTCTTTTCTTACTTGCTTCAACAAGTGTCGACAAACCTTTCTTAACACAAACTTTTTCACTTTCTATTAATTCACTTTGATCTGTGGTTCCTTCCATTTTTAAAGTATATTCTGAAATGAAAACAAAACAAAAAGGATAACCATTTAGAAAATACTATAGTGCCAAAAAAAAAAAAAAAAAAAAAAAAGCCAAGTATCAGATCAAAAGCAAGTGAATAAATTCACATGGGCATGCTCACACAATTTAATATGGTTACAAAACCGAGAATATCATTAAAACTATCATTCATAGCAAAAATATGCATTGAACATCTTTTGTAGAAAATATTATGGGCAACAATAATGTATGGGGCAGTTATTTTCCTAAGATCAATGGTTTCCATGGAAATAGCGAAAAACTGAAATTTGGCGGCCATTTTCCAAGATGGCGGACGAAGCTCAGGGTGGACGGATGGGGACTTTTGATATGTTATTTCTAATTGTCTGTAGAAAACATTCACCAACTTTCAGCTTGTTATGAATTTTTTCATTTTTATTTCCTAATTTGACTGGACTATAAGCAACCAATTCCATTACTTAATAATCAAATCCGTTTAATTAATGTAATTGTCCACATCGGTAGTTGAAATGAGAGGTCTGAATGAACGTAATCGTTCCTTGGATGTTTCTACTTGACTAACATTTATAAATATTCATAATTTTTGAACAATCTTACCTTTTTTAATCATCAAATTGGTGTTAGACGAACCGTCTCTTGCAGCTAAGGCTAGATATTGAACGAAAAAACCTTTCCTCTCCCTGCCTATCTTTTCTTTTCTCAGACTGATTCTACTACTATCTAATATCGCATGCGAGTCTGCCCCTCTCTTTTATTCTTCTCCTGTACTTCTCTTTCTCCCTTATTCCTTATTCTTTCCCATCCCGAGTACCTGCCTGTGGGCTATAAACTGGATTGTATCCAGGGGTACTTATCCTTTCCCCATATTCCCCACTTCCCTATCCTTATCCTAATGGTAATGGTAACATTTCTAGCTCGTACTCCAACGAAGAAAGAAAGGGATCCGAGAGGTTAGATTCTAATTAATGATTAATACGTTGGGGCTATGTTTCACGGTCAGGGATGAGAATGAAAAATAAAATTACGACAGAGGATCTTGAAAGGGAGGGGGGGGGGGGCGTTTGTTTTACTCCAAACACAATAGCCAGTGTGGTAATGAACACTAGCCAAACACCAATAGGGTAGTTGAATCAGTAAAACCTCATAAGTTCAAAGTTAGAGCAAATGTTTTTATGTTGACCAGGCTGATATGAGTTTTTATTGTTTATATATGACATATCTGTTTTGTGACGTTGTTAATAGTTTATATAGGACATATCTGTTTTGACGCTGTTACTGTTTTTAGAATGATATATTGTTAATCTATTCTCATCATTTATTTATTACCTTATTTCCTTTCCTCACTGGGCTATTTTTCCCTGTTGGAGCCCTTGGGCTTAAAGCATCTTGCATTTCCAACTAGGGTTGTAGCTTGGCTAGTAATAATAAAAATAATAATAAAAATAAGGGCATATCTGAGGCCTTTGTCATGTAGTGGACTAGAAACAGCTGCATTTTTCGTTGTTGTATGCATTATATATACTGTATATTGTTTGTATATAAGTACGTATAAACCGGATACTCATGACAACTAAATGATAAGACATTAGTCATCAGTCAAGTCTGGACTCTGTTTAAATAGAACCTACAATATTACATAAAATCATTTATAGTCAATTCTTTTTAGCGAGGCAGATTTGCACCGACTCGCAGGGGTGCCCTACTTTAGCTCGGAAAAGTTTCCTGACCGCTGATTGGTTGGACAAGTTAATTCTAACCAGGTCCTGATTCTAACCAATCAGACAGCAGGAAACCTTTCCGAGCTAAAAGGGCACCGCTGCGAGTCGGTGCAAATGCGCCTCATTAAAAAAATTGAGTATAGGTCAGGGCTTTGTCGAAAGCATCCATTACAAAAAAAGTGAAAAAAAAAATACGTTAATTAGGCCAGGTAAAGAATGAGGCATTGTGTCAATACAAACTCGAAGTACATCAGGGACTCTTGGAAAAGAGGTTAAAGTTCACCAAGGGTTCGTTATACGCCTCCTCCAGTTGTGCAACGGATGGGGCCCAAAAGACACTTGCGTAATCCAAAGGATAAATTCTTTACCACAAAAGATGTTTTTCGTCAGACAACAGGCTGAAGTATAAAAAGGTAAATTTTTGGTAAAATAATTATATTCCATTATATCATACAGAGAGAGAGAGAGAGAGAGAGAGAGAGAGAGAGAGAGAGAGAGAGAGAGAGAGAGAGAGAGAGACTACTTTGTTGTATTTTTACCTAAAGCTTAGGAGGGAGAGAGAGAGAGAGAGAGAGAGAGAGAGAGAGAGAGAGAGAGAGAGAGAGAGAGAGACTACTTTGCTGTATTTTTACCTAAAGCTTAGGAGAGAGAGAGAGAGAGAGAGAGAGAGAGAGAGAGAGAGAGAGAGAGAGAGAGAGAGAGAGACTACTTTGTTGTATTTTTACCTAAAGCTTAGGAGAGAGAGAGAGAGAGAGAGAGAGAGAGAGAGAGAGAGAGAGAGAGACTCCTTTGTCGTATTGTTTTTACTTAAAACTTAGGACACTTGTTTAACAATGAACAAACACAGCCGCTCCCTCCCTTTAATATTTTCCCTTTTAAAAAACATTCCAGAACAAATATATTTTAATACTTCTCCCATCATTAATTAATTTATCCTTTTTTTAATCACAGGGCAAATTGATGGCAATTAAATTATTTTGATGCCGACCTTTCACTTCAATATCAGTATTATGTTTTTTCTTTTGTTCATAGGCTAATCCATTTGCTAAATTGTAAATAATGATTTTCCATTTTAGTCCATAAATTCATTTATCCAAATGAATTCAACCATCAAAATCAATGAAACTGATGTCGTTTTCATTCTAAGGTTTCCCATTTGGTACTCTTGTAAAGAATGATCGAATGCAGTAGGCCTATTCCTTCCATTTCAAATTGTCGTAGATTGTCAACGGACAAAAATGCTGGTGTCAATAGATCCAAAACACTGATCTCGATTTTTATTATTAATAATAGCCAATCTAAAACACTGTTTGGAAAAGTAGATTTCTGAAAGCCCAAGGGCTTGTAGCAAGCTGCGACTAAATCTCATATAAAAATGGGCTGGACAAGACAAGCTTATTAACGCACATCACAAGCTTATAATACAAAAAAGTTGAGGATAGCAATGGCATAAAAATTTTAACATGAAACATGCAATGGCAAGCTTAAACTGTTTTTTCTAATATCAGTGCGTTAGAGAGCGAGGCCCAGAAAAAAAGAAAAAAAAAAGAGGAATTACATTACAATGCATGAGCGTGTATGAAATACACGTACATTACATGACGACCCCTTTTAAAACAGACATACACGTGAAATAGGGCGCCTTCCCCAAGAGAGGCGAACTGTAGGCGGGCATCGTGCTTGATATATGCAGGTTTTAGGCGATCAATGAGTCACAATCATCTTTGCCAAGAATGTTACTTCAGAAAGCCTTCAGCTTGCAACGGATAACAAGAAAAATGCCCAAAAGAGGGTCTCAACAGTTTCTTGCAAGTGTCCGTGCACAGGAACACGTATTGTGGTGTTCAAATCTTTCGGGTATGCGTTGCTTCGCTAGGGGCTTGTTAGTCTGGCAGCCGAGAGTAAATTTCCCCACAACTTAACATAGGCTCTGAAAATTGTCGGAAGAGGGACAACCAATGGGTGGCCATACACCATTAAGCCTGCTGACGCAAAGGGCCTCTGTAAGATTTCGCCAGTCTTCTCTACCTTGAGCTTTTAATTCAATACTTCTCCATTCATCGTCTACTTCACGCTTCATATTCCTCTGCCACGTAGGCCTGGATCTTTAAACTAGTTATCAGACATGTAGGCCTGGAACTTCAAACTCTTCTAGTGCATTGTAGCCCAGGTGAACGTTTAATATACTAATCTATCTTGGGGAGTGCGAAGAGCATGACAGAACATATACCATCATACATTTTAGCAGACAGGAGAGTCATGTTAGTATCCTTCCAAGAACACCCCTCTCCCACACACACAGAACCCCCAACCCCACTTTCAATAGATCGAGTTCTCCTCCTGAGCCAGATATAAAATCATAACTCCTTTCGCACGAAACTCTTATCAATGTAAAAACAAATCTACCGAAAATAGCAATCAAATTAAATGCTCTGGAATCTAATCACCAGAAACTTCAATTGACCTCTTCACTCACCCGAATATAATTCCCGGAGCATAAATGCTCAGAATTCAATAATGTTTCTATAACAGCCACGGGTTAAATGAAAGCGACATAATGCTCTACACTAGTGTACTCAAGCCGTCAAAAATAACGTCTAGATATTCAGCTAGATGTTTGCACAGATTTAACCCTTTCCAACACCTCACCCTTTCCTACACTGTTAAAAATTTGCATAAAAAACGGTAAAAATCCTGGCATAAATGTTGCCAGACATTTACCGTTTTAAAAACGGATATATTGACGTTAAGGAGTGATATTACGATCACCAACCCGTAAAAGATAATAACAAAGTAGGGTAAAATTACGGTCCCCTAAATTTTACTGAAATACGGCTCAGAACAGTATATTTTTACGTCAAATTTCCAATTAAAATTACGTGTTTTAAGTGTAAATACAACCCGCTGGTTCGGAGTTTGGAGTTTCTTGTCACACTGAGCAACAGGGAGAGAGGGATTAGTCATACCATAGTGAAAGGGGGTTACTTAGAGGTACACTCAAAAACCGCAATCTCCCACAAATTGGCAAACTAGTAAGTTGTTATTCGAAAAGGGGTAGGAGCAGGAAAGATTGACGGGTCGCTTACACTAGTACCATTATTTTGTCATGTACCATATCTTAATATCTTATTCTGAAAGACATTTCCCAATCAGTCATTTAGGCTTAAGGGGGGGGGGGGAATTCCATCGTATATAAATACACAGAATATGGTAATACAATTTCACAATGAAGATACTGGAGTACCACAAATCTATAGTCACCTAAAATTAAAATGTTTTAAGGTGGGGTGATGAAAAAAACACAGAACAAGGTAATACAATTTCATAACGAATATACTGGAGTACCACGAATCTATAGTCACCTAAAATTAAAATGTTTTAAGGTGGGGTGATGAAAAAAACACAGAACAAGGTAATAAAATTTCATAACGAATATACTGGAGTACCACGAATCTATAGTCACCTAAAATTAAAATGTTTTAAGGTGGGGTAACGAATAAAACACTGAGCATGGTAATACAATTTCATAACGAATATGCTGTAGTACCACGAATCTATAGTCACCTAAAATTAAAATGTTTTAAGGTGGGGTAACGAATAAAACACTGAGCATGGTAATACAATTTCATAACGAATATGCTGTAGTACCACGAATCTATAGTCACCTAAAATTAAAATGTTTTAAGGTGGGGTAACGAATAAAACACTGAGCATGGTAATACAATTTCATAACGAATATGCTGTAGTACCACGAATCTATAGTCACCTAAAATTAAAATGTTTTAAGGTGGGGTAACGAATAAAACACTGAGCATGGTAATACAATTTCATAACGAATATGCTGTAGTACCACGAATCTATAGTCACCTAAAATTAAAATGTTTTAAGGTGGGGTAACGAATAAAACACTGAGCATGGTAATACAATTTCATAACGAATATGCTGTAGTACCACGAATCTATAGTCACCTAAAATTAAAATGTTTTAAGGTGGGGTAACGAATAAAACACTGAGCATGGTAAAACAATTTCATAACGAATATGCTGTAGTACCACGAATCTATAGTCACCTAAAATTAAAATGTTTTAAGGTGGGGTAACGAATAAAACACTGAGCATGGTAATACAATTTCATAACGAATATACTGGAGTACCACGAATCTATAGTCACCTAAAATTAAAATGTTTTAAGGTGGAAGTGTCGGAAAAAAAAGATTTGTTCCACTCGAATCTCATCAAAGAGAATCTGATCGATGGAAGATATTAAAATTCAAATGGAATTCTGCGCTCTCGCGAAATCGTAAAAAATTTCAACCGCTTTACTTTGATATCAGGTAGAATACGTTCATATTTGAAAAAAAAGTACAGAAGTTATATAGGAAAGAGTTCTTTAGTTATTTTTTCAAGGACCTGCTTATCACTAAAATTTCGAATATATTAAATGGTACAGCATTTTATCCAATAAATTCATAATTCATAAATTTTCATAAATAGAATGCTGTTTGTCGTTCGTAAAGATTTAATATCTTGTCATGCATTTTCAGAATTGCTGTTACAAGTCAATGAATTTTCACAAGAATATTAGCAAAAATGAAAGACTGCAAAAAGGCAAATCAGACAATGGATAGGTTAACTAATATTTAGAAATCAAATCGCCTTGAATTACAAATAAAAATCAAGTTATATCAGTTGCCTGTGTTACTGTATGGACATCAGTCATAATATGACAATGAAACAATCACTAACAGATTTAATATATTTGAGAACAAAGCCCTCAGAAAAATATTGGGAGGACAGAATTAGAAATGAACCTATAAGAGAGATTACCCGAGTCCCATATGTGGATGAGATCATAGTGAGGGGTAGATGGAGATAGTTTGGGCATGCTTTTCACAATCCTCAAGAGATATTAGTTCACCAAACATTTAACTGGGCTCCACAAGGCACTAGAAGAGTTGGAAGTCCAAGGCCTACATGGCTGAAGACTATGAAGCGTGAAGTAGATGATGATGAATGGGGAAGATCATAGTGAGAGGTAGATGGAGATAGTTTGGGCATGCTTTTCACAATCCTCAAGAGAGATTAGTTCACCAAACATCTAACTGGGCTCCACAAGGCACTAGAAGAGTTGGAAGTCCAAGGCCTACATGGCTAAAGGCTATGAAACGTGAAGTAGATGATGATGAATAAGTATAGAATTAAAAGCCCAATAAAAAGATGACAGGGGAAATCTAACGGAGGCCCTTTGCGTCAATGGGCGTAAGAGGAGATGATGATGATTAGGAAAAAATGTGAGATTTCCATTTAATCTGGTTTTCAAATTATACAGAAACCGGTAAAAGTTTATCCAAACGTAACTCGAGTCACCCACAAAATATTTTCAGTATTGGCAATCCACAAAGTATTTTAGTATTGGCACTCTGAAAGTCGATATCAATTGTCATACTCCAGTGTGTGTACATGAAATATTGTATGTTCATATAATATAAAACATAACTACAACGTTTTCTGAGCACTTGAGAATGTACTCAACAATTTTTTTTTTCAGATATGATTCAACTTTTGATTAAAACCAATGAAGATTAAACTAACAAATGGGGTAAGTAAGAATGAAAGACTTTCCTCAATGAAAAATTAGAAATTAAGTCAAACAGATACGAGGCGCGTTCATTAAACATTTCCCCTTACCAACTCAGGATTATCATATCTGACTGAAATCTAGCCTGTGTATTGGTACATTAGTGTACAAGTCACATGATAATTTGCAGCACTGACCTCACATTGCTTCCTTTTTTACAGGTGTTAGATTGAGTATGATGTGACTATGGACCCAGTCGAGTACCGAGCAGTGATCAGGTTTCTATATTTGAAAGGTCGCACCCCGAAACAGACCTTCGATGAAGTGATACAAACTTATGGAGATGCTGCCCCATCATATGATGGTGTAAAACAATTGCTTCGCCAGTTCAAGTGTGGCTGTGTGCGCATGTACATCGAAGAGTGCACTAGAGAGGACGTACCCCATTTGCAGGATCTTGAGAAAATCACTTTAAAATAAAAAATGTTAGAGATAAATCAATTCAGATGCTATATGATACTAAAAAGGTAGGTTTAACATATAATGAATACAAAAAAGGCAAGTTTTGCCTATAATGAATACAAAAAAGGCATGTTTTACATATAATGAATACATAAAAACGCGAGTTTTGTATATAATGAATTCGAAAAAGGCAGGTTTTGCATATAATGAACACGAAAAAGGCAAATTTTGTATGTAATGAATACAAAAAGGCATGTTTTCCATATATTGAATACGTAAAAATGCAAGTTTTGCATACAATGAATAAAAAAAAACGCAAATTTTGCATACAATGAATAAAAATAGGCAAAATTTGCATATTATGAAAACGAAAAAGTCAAGTTTTGCATTTAATGAATACGAAAAGGGCAAGTTTTGCATTTAATGAATACGAAAAGGGCAGATTTTGCATATAATGAATACGAAAAGGGCAAGTTTTGCATATAATGAATACGAAAAAGGCAAGTTTTGCAAATAATGAATATGAAAAATGAAGTTTTGCATATAATTATTACAAAAAGGCAAGCTTTGCATATAATGAATACATAAAAACGAAAGTTTTGCATATAATGAATACATAAAAACGCAAGTTTTGCATATAATAAATACGGAAAAAGGCAAGTTTTGCATATAATGAATACGAAAATGTCAAGTTTTGAATATAAAGAATACAAAATACGCAAGTTTTACATATAATGAATACAAAATAGGCAAGTTTTGAAGTTTTGCTTATAATGAATAAGAAAAACACAAAATTTGCATATAATGAATACGAAAATGTCAAGTTTTGAATATAATGAGCACAAAATTCGCAAGTTTTGCATATAATGTACAAAAAAAGGCAAGTAGCAAACATCATAATGAATGCGAAAAGGTACGTTTTGCATATAATGAATACAAAGGTAAGTAAAGATTATAATGAATAAGAAAAAGGTAAGTTATATTACGATAAATACGAAAAATGTAGATATTGAATATTAAAATTAAGATGAAAAAGCTATGTATTAAATATAACGAATATGGAAAAAGGCAGGTATTAAATATCAAAATTAATAAGAAAACGTTGGGTATTATATATCATTATAAATATTAAAATTAATATAAAAAAGTAGGAAATATATATTGAATACGGGACTCTACCCATCGAGCTTTCAATTTAATCTAAAATAACAGTAGGCTTTTAACAGACATACAGTATATGAAGGTTTCATGAATACTGTGGTGGCCGATGTGGTAACGTCCCTGACTGGTGAACGCCAGACTGGGTTCGATTTCTGCTTAATACCTTTAGTTTTTTTGGTCGCTGCAACCTCACCATCCTTGTGACCTATGGATGGGGGTGTTTGGAGAAGCCTTAAGGGCTATCTGCTGAGTCATCAGCAGCCATTGCTTGGTAGTCCTTGGTTTTTAGCTTGGGTGGCGAGGGGGCTTGGGATCTGATTATACACACACACATACATATATATATGTATATATATATATATATATATATATATATATACGTATATATATATATACATATATATACGTATATATATATATATATATATATATATATACGTATATATATATATATATATATATATATATATATATATATATATACATACATATATATATATATATATATATATATATATATATATATATATATATATATATATATATATATATACATATATATATATATATATAATACATACATATATATACGTATATATATACATATATATATACACTATATATATATATACATAGTGCATTGTCCTACTTGATAGGGCAATGTCACTGTCCCTCGCCTCTGCCATTCATGAGCAGCCTTTAACCCTTTAAACTCATCCAATGAGATTAAATCATCAAGACCAATCCTATTTCATCAGGTGACAGATGGTGAGAGATGGTGACAGATTATATCCGCTCTCGACGAACAACCCTTCCGATGTAAAATGCAGCTAAGCCCTTTTTCATTAATACTAAATTCGTAAGAAGGTAAAGATTATGGAGTATAATCCCAAATCCTTTAGGATGGGATAACCTGCGTTGTCTGGAAAATTTAAGGGATTCTGAGAACTACTCAGGAAATTATAAAGGGATTTTATATATACTGCATGTTTGACTGTGTTAAAACTAATTTATATCTACAAGGCTTTGAAAGACTAATGATAAATTAACTTATATAGTTTAGTAAAGGTCATTGAAGTGGAGCTGATATGACATTATTAAATTTGTAAAAGAAAATTTAAATTTCTCTCTCTCTCTCTCTCTCTCTCTCTCTCTCTCTCTCTCTCTCTCTCTCTCTCTCTCCAATGACCATTGCTGTTACGATGCAAGATTTATCTCTCTCTCTCTCTCTCTCTCTCTCTCTCTCTAAGTTAGATATTTCTGGCTTAGAAAACCGCAAAGGGAAGATTTCCCTTCCATCGCTTCTAACCAAATATCGGGAATTCCATTCCCGGTGGGAATCGGTGCCACAAATAACCTGATGAAATCTCGACCTGACTAGTTAACAAGGCCATTCCAAGCAAAAGAATCGGAAAAGCGAACAAAGATGTTATGGATATCATCGTCTCGGTAATCGATAGAAGACGAGGGTATCGGAAATTCTTCGACATTTTTTTTTTCCCCCTACCTAAGGACTTTCGACACTCCTTGGACTCTCAGTATAAACGCAGGAAATACTTCAATGATTCTATGTTTTTTTCTCTCTATTGTTAATGAAAATTGTCTATTATTGAGGGACTGACTTTAATTATCTCGGTTACAAAACATTTTTAGATGTTTATCATCATTATTATTACCTTTACTTGCTAAGCTACAACCCTAGTTAGAAAAGCAGACTGCTATAAGCCCGGGGGCTCCACCACAGAAAATAGCCCAGTGAGGAAAGGAAAGAAGAAAACTACAAGAAAAGTAAAAACAATTAATATGAAATATTTTAAGTACAGAAACTTTAAAATAAATATTTCATATATAAACAAAAGTTCAAAAAACAAGAGGAGGAGAAATAAGATAGATTATTGTGCCTGAGTTTACCCCCAAGCAAGAGAACTAACCCAAGACAGTGGAAGACCATGCATAATACAGAGGCTATGGCACAACCCAAGACTAAAGCACAAAGGTTTGATTTTGGAACGTCCTTCGCTTAGAAGAGCTGATTACCATAGCTAAAGAGTCCTTTTATGGGCTTTCCAAGCATTACGTGTCAATAGTGTCTCTTCCAAGGATTCAGTCACATGCCAACATTGTCTCTTCCAAGGATTCAGTCACATGTCGACAATGTCTCTTCCAAGGATTCAGTCATATGTCGACAGTGTCTCTTCCAAGGATTCAGTCATATGTCGACAGTGTCTCTTCCAAGGACTCTGTCACATGTCGACAGTGTCTCTTCCAAGAATTCAGTCATATGTCGACACTCTCTCTTCCAAGGATTCAGTCACATGTCAACATTATCTCTTCCAAGGATTCAATCACATGTCGACAGTGTCTCTTCCAAGAATTCAGTCACATGTCGACAATGCCTCTTCAAAGGATTCAGTCACATGTCGACAGTGTCTCTTCCAAGGATTCAGTCACATGTCGACAGTGTCTCTTCCAAGAATTCAGTCACATGTTGACAGTGCCTCTTCCAAGGATTCAGTCACATGTCGACAGTGTCTCTTCCATGGATTCAGTCACATGTCGACAGAGTCCCTTCCAAGGATTCAGTCACATGTCGACAGTGTCTCTTCCAAGGACTGAGTCGCAGGTCGACAGTGTTTCATCCCAGCATCCAGTCTCGTCAAAAGGGCCTATTCCCCTCAACAGACCTCTAGTTAAAAGTTGCTATTTCGAGCATTCAGTCACTTGTTGAACAGAATCAAGAGGGCTTCCGAGACTCCCATGGCATGATTATGAGGTTATATCTACTTGTTTCCATTCTAGGGGCTGATCTTGAAACTTGCCTAGACCGAGGAGGTATCCAAGTATGGTTAACAGAGACAGAAGGCTAGGGGCTCCTAAAACACTGCCTGATGAAGAAGTGAACCGTGATTATATTTTCATTTTTGCATTGAATCAAAGTTTCACAGCTTTTTCCCCACACAGTTGCAGAAAGATCTGAAATGCCTCCTCTTCTCTGCACAAGAGAGGCAGAGTTTGAGGCCAAGTACCCCAGATTACCAGACCCATGGTTCAACCTGGAGTTTGCTAAGTGAACCCTGATTATATTCTTTTTTTTTTTCCTTTTTCATTGAATCAAAGTTTCACAGCTTTTTTCCCGATACAGATACAGAAAGGTCTGACCTGCCTCCTCTTCTCTGCACGAGAGGCAGAGTTTGAGGCCAAGTACCCCAGAGTACCAGACCCATGGTTCAACCTGGAGTTTGCTAAGTGAACCCTGTTTATATTATTTTTTTTCCTTTTTCATTGAATCAAAGTTTCACAGCTTTTTCCCCAGACAGATACAGAAAGGTCTGAACTGCCTCCTCTTCTCTGTTCGACAGGCAGAGTTTGAGGCCAAGTACCCCAGATTACCTGACCCATGGTTCAACCTGGAGTCTGCAACTTTGTGTAACAGGCCTTCATAGCTATGAACAAGAAAGATGGAGCACCAACGTGTTACCGCTCTAAATTAGACGCATGGGTGCAAGTAGATAGCTGCAATGCCTGCCAAGACCAGAAAAAGATAAATGTGTATTAAGAGTTCTCCTGCTTGAGGATACACTCGGGCACACTATTCTATCTCATTTCTCTTCCTCTTGTTTTTTTCTAAGTTTTTATAGTTTATATGGAAGATATTCAATTTAAAGTTACTGTTCTTAAAATATTTAATTTTTCCTTTTTTTACTTTCCTCACTGGGCTATTTTCCCTGATGGAGCCCCTGGACTTATAGTATCCTGCTTTCCCAACTAGGGTTGTAGCTTAGCAAGTAATAATAATAATAATAATAATAATAATAATAATAGAATGTGGTCGGTACCAATATAGCATCACGGAGTCTATTGAAGTACGTTTCATTTCTAGAAATGTATTTAGCTTTCAAAAGATATTTTCAATATATCTTATGTCATCTATTATTAGTTAAAATCCGTATTTCATAACTGAAAATGTAAATAAGGCATATTTTTGGCCTGGGGCTACCAAAGCAGATTGTAAATTGTGTGTGGGATTTAACCATGACCAGATATGGTCGCTCAGGCGATTGTGCACATACAGCGAAATGACCAGAAGTGGTTTCTCGTCAATTAAATCATTACTAATGGCGGACAATGAAATACAACCACGTTAGCACTTTAATATTCTTTTACCCAAAGGTTTTGCATTATATTAAGAAAAAAAGTCCTTCCATGTGTTTAGTAAATTACGAAAAAAGGAATATTCGTTAGCACTTTAATATTCTTTTACCCAAAGGTTTTTGCATTATATTAAGAAAAAAAGAAATTCCATGTGTTTAGTAAATTACGGAAAAAGCAATATTCGTTAGCACTTTAATATTCTTTTACCCAAAGGTTTTTGCATTATATTAAGAGAAAAAAGTCCTTCCATATGTTTAGTAAATTACAGAAAAAAGGAATATTCGTTAGCACTTTAATATTCTTTTATCCAAAGGTTTTTGCAATATATTAAGAAAAAAAATTCCTTCCAGATGTTTAGTAAATTACGAAAAAAGGAATATTCGTTAGCACTTTAATATTCTTTTACCCAAAGGTTTTTGCATTATATTAAGAAAAAAAAAAGTCTTTCCAGATGTTTAGTAAATTAAGAAAAAAGGAATATTCGTTAGCACTTTAATATTCTTTTACCCAAAGGTTTTTGCATTATATTAAGAAAAAAAAAGTCTTTCCAGATGTTTAGTAAATTAAGAAAAAAGGAATATTCGTTAGCACTAATATTCTTTTACCCAGAGGTTTTGCATTATATTAAGAAGAAAAAAGTCCTTCCATGTTTTTAGTAAATTACGAAAAAATGAATATTCATGTAGGTAGTATCAGGTTTGGGTTACCTACGCCCTAAGATTATTATATGCTTAATCGCTACGTTCTCAGCTGAGAGGAGTCTGGTCAGTTTACTTATCTTGATAATCTTCATTTAACGACTGTCTATCTGTTAACATCCCAATACAAATTCACAAGAGGTAAGCAACACTCTCTCTCTCTCTCTCTCTCTCTCTCTCTCTCTCTCTCATTTATGTATTGTTAAAAAAAAAAGAGATAAATGGATAAACAACAACTTTCGTTTTCCTTCAAAAGATAAGAAGTGTATCAAAAGATAATACGTATAATGTCAATATCTATACAGTAATATTTACTTTATTCATTAACACAAAGAATTATATAAAATATATGCAAATAATACATACTTAGGAAGGACTAAATAGAATAGGAGATTATATTTTAAACCATTGTAGGTTACTTATATGAAAACCTTTACCAGCGACCCCCACCGGCGTAAAAGCAAAACTAATCCAAACCCCATCCCCATCCGGTGTTTAATCCAGCTTAATTTCAGGTGGGTTTGTTTTAAGAGTTGTAAAGGAATGTGATCGGAAGAAGAGGAATCTTCCAGTAAGTATTCAGTAAAAGACCCTGTCCTACTAACAAATATCTTTAGCACGAGTATAGTTCTAACTGCATTTGAATCCATTCTCATATTAAGGGGTGGTTTGTGTTCGTGTCTATAGGTTTAAATGTCACTCATAACAGGGTTAAAAGAATACCAGGTTAGCCCGCTTCTGACCAAAATAAGAACAATCTCGCGCATGTTGCTGAGTCAGGTTTCAGATTAATGTCATCAGTCTGTATTTGACTAATCGGGAGAACAAGAAGAACTCGAGCTCTCTTAACCAAGCAGTCTTCATCCACCTGGTTAATCTCTGGATAAATCCTTGTTAATCCTCTGGGTCCTGAGGAGTCATTGCTACTCGCGTATATGGCTGTAGATCATGTCAAAAGAGAAAGGAAGACCAAAATGTAAAATCTCTCACTCTCTCTCTCTCTCTCTCTCTCTCTCTCTCTCTCTCTCTCAGGAGTTAGCGTAGATGTGTTTAAGAATAAGCTCGATAAATACCTAGGATGCATCCCAGACCATCCAAGACTGGAAGATGCAAAATACACCGGAAGAAGCATTAGCAACTCTCTGGTGGACATACGAGGTGCCTCACACTGAGGGACCTGGGGGAACCCAAACATAAAACAAGGCAAATAGGATAAGTCTCTCTCTCTCTCTCTCTCTCTCTCTCTCTCTCTCTCTCTCTCTATTTGTCATTTATGGATTGTTAAAAAAAAAAAAAAAAGAGATAAATGAATAAACAACAACTTTCGTTTACCTTCAAAAGATAAGAAGTGTATCAGGAGATGCTACGTATAATGTCAATATCTATATAGCAATATTTACTTTATTCATTAATACAAAGAATTATATAAAATATATGCAAATAATACATACTTAGGAAGGACTAAATAGAATAGGAGATTAAAATAAGTAAACCATTGTAGGTTACTTATATGAAAACCTTACCAGCTACCCCCAACGGCGTAAAAGCAAATCTAATCCAACCCCCATCCCCACCCGGTGTTTAATCCAGCTTAATTTCAGGTGTGCTAGTTTTAAGAGTTGTAAAGGAATGTGATCGGAAGAAGAGGAATCCTCCAGTAAGTATTCGGTAAAAGACCCTGTCCTACTGACAAATATCTTTAGCACGAGTATAGTTCTAACTGCACTTGAACCCATTCTCATATTAAGGGGTGGTTTCGTGTCTATGGGTTTAAATGTCACTCATAAGTGACAGAGGAAAGGCACAGTGACACTGCCCTATCGAGCAGAGCAATGACCTAGAGACTGACCATATATACATATGATCAGCGCCCAAGCGCCCTCTCCACAAAAGCTAGGGCCAAGTAATGACAGGCAATGGCTGCTGTTGACTCGGCAGATAGACCTATATTCTCCCCCCCCCCCCCCCACATCCTTAGCTCACAAGAATGGTGAGGTTGCATCGACCAAAGAAAGAAATGTGGGCAATGCTCTTATCAACCCATTTAGAATGTTTCCCCACATCGACATAGGTATATACGACCAAAGAATGGCTTATTAAAATAGGACAAAACTGGGAGATCAATTGATGAAAGGGGAACTAATAATGGCACTACGTTATAAATTATAAACTTGCGTCGGCGTGGCCATGAAGTTATTCACCTCCCTTTAATTACTGCAATTGTAACCCCAAATAACTAAACTGTGGCCAGGTAAAAATATACATTGCAACGGTAAATAATTTCGGAAGGGTAAAAACGGGCACCTAAATGAAGCGTCGGATTAAGTTACTCAAGAAAATTGGGATGAAGCTCTGAAACACACTTGAGGCTTTACAGAATGACACAAGAAAATACTTTGTTATTGATTATTACTCGAGTAATAATTTGACTGAACTAAACGCAATTTCGGACGAGACTGAAATAATTTGCAGCGATGACGATTTTCCTTAATACGGGTGCCTTTGCCTCACCAAGAGTTAGGAAGGAAAATGACAAACTTGGAGATCTGGCATATATGTACCACAGCAAGGTCTATAGAATACCAAAAATGGGTGGGGATAAGCTTCCGTATTCATAGTTTCGTACAGTAGGCTTTCTAAAACACCATTATATTCCTTAATCCTGTTCTAGCTATTGATCTCTGGCACCGTCGTTCAATTAGTTCGTTATGCATGTTGCATAAGATTTTTCCTTATTCTGATCATCCTTTACATTCAGATCTTCCCGGTCATTTCCCTCCTGTTTGTAATACTAGGCATGCAGTTAATTCTAATAGTCCGGCCTTCTCCATCATGAGGCTCAATACTACACTATAGTCTAGAGGTTTTATTCCAGCTGTGACCAAGTTGTGGAATGATCTTCCTAATCGGGTAGTTAAATCAGTATAACTTCACAAGTTCAAACTTGTAGCTAATGTTTTCTGTTGAACAGGCTGACATGTCTCTTCTTATAGTTTATACATGAAAGATGTTTTAATGCTGTTACTGTTTTTAAACTTTTATTTTAATTGTTCCTTATTTCTCCTACCGTTTATCATTTTCCCTATTTCCTTTCCTTACTAAGCTATTTTTACCTGCTGGAGCCTTGAGCTTAGCATCTTGCTTTTCTAACTAGGGTTGTAGCTTAGCTAGTAATAATAATAATGATAATAATAATAATAATGAACGAGAAATGGCATACAATGTCTATAACAGTTTTTTTTTTTCTAAATGAGAAGAGGCAAATGGAATTGTTAAGATTGAGATCGATCAAGCAGTCAAACTCTTACAGAAGACTGAAATTACAGAAACATCATTGTTCCGAATGCATCTATAATTATCAAAACCATTCAAGAAGACTGAAATTACAGAAACATCTTTGTTCCGAATGCATCTATAATTATCAAAACGCTCTCAGAAGACTGAAATTACAGAAACGTCATTGTTCCGAATGCATCTATAATTATCAAAACGCTCTCAGAAGACTGAAATTACAGAAACGTCATTGTTCCGAATGCATCTATAATTATCAAAACGCTCTCAGAAGACTGAAATTACAGAAACATCATTGTTCCGAATGCATCTATAATTATCAAAACGCTCTCAGAAGACTGAAATTACAGAAACATCATTGTTCCGAATGCATCTATAATTATCAAAACCGTTCAAGAAGACTGAAATTACAGAAACATCTTTGTTCCGAATGCATCTATAATTATCAAAACGCTCTCAGAAGACTGAAATTACAGAAACGTCATTGTTCCGAATGCATCTATAATTATCAAAACGCTCTCAGAAGACTGAAATTACAGAAACGTCATTGTTCCGAATGCATCTATAATTATCAAAACGCTCTCAGAAGACTGAAATTACAGAAACGTCATTGTTCCGAATGCATCTATAATTATCAAAACGCTCTCAGAAGACTGAAATTACAGAAACATCATTGTTCCGAATGCATCTATAATTATCAAAACGCTCTCAGAAGACTGAAATTACAGAAACATCATTGTTCCGAATGCATCTATAATTATCAAAACCGTTCAAGAAGACTGAAATTACAGAAACATCTTTGTTCCGAATGCATCTATAATTATCAAAACGCTCTCAGAAGACTGAAATTACAGAAACGTCATTGTTCCGAATGCATCTATAATTATCAAAACGCTCTCAGAAGACTGAAATTACAGAAACGTCATTGTTCCGAATGCATCTATAATTATCAAAACGCTCTCAGAAGACTGAAATTACAGAAACGTCATTGTTCCGAATGCATCTATAATTATCAAAACGCTCTCAGAAGACTGAAATTACAGAAACGTCATTGTTCCGAATGCATCTATAATTATCAAAACGCTCTCAGAAGACTGAAATTACAGAAACATCATTGTTCCGAATGCATCTATAATTATCAAAACGCTCTCAGAAGACTGAAATTACAGAAACATCATTGTTCCGAATGCATCTATAATTATCAAAACCGTTCAAGAAGACTGAAATTACAGAAACATCTTTGTTCCGAATGCATCTATAATTATCAAAACGCTCTCAGAAGACTGAAATTACAGAAACGTCATTGTTCCGAATGCATCTATAATTATCAAAACGCTCTCAGAAGACTGAAATTACAGAAACGTCATTGTTCCGAATGCATCTATAATTATCAAAACGCTCTCAGAAGACTGAAATTACAGAAACATCATTGTTCCGAATGCATCTATAATTATCAAAACGCTCTCGGAAGACTGAAATTACAGAAACATCATTGTTCCGAATGCATCTATAATTATCAAAACGCTCTCAGAAGACTGAAATTACAGAAACATCATTGTTCCGAATGCATCTATAATTATCAAAACGCTCTCAGAAGACTGAAATTACAGAAACATCATTGTTCCGAATGCATCTATAATTATCAAAACCGTTCAAGAAGACTGAAATTACAGAAACATCTTTGTTCCGAATGCATCTATAATTATCAAAACGCTCTCAGAAGACTGAAATTACAGAAACGTCATTGTTCCGAATGCATCTATAATTATCAAAACGCTCTCAGAAGACTGAAATTACAGAAACGTCATTGTTCCGAATGCATCTATAATTATCAAAACGCTCTCAGAAGACTGAAATTACAGAAACGTCATTGTTCCGAATGCATCTATAATTATCAAAACCGTTCAAGAAGACTGAAATTACAGAAACATCTTTGTTCCGAATGCATCTATAATTATCAAAACGCTCTCAGAAGACTGAAATTACAGAAACATCATTGTTCCGAATGCATCTATAATTATCAAAACGCTCTCGGAAGACTGAAATTACAGAAACATCATTGTTCCGAATGCATCTATAATTATCAAAACGCTCTCGGAAGACTGAAATTACAGAAACATCATTGTTCCGAATGCATCTATAATTATCAAAACCGTTCAAGAAGACTGAAATTACAGAAACATCTTTGTTCAGAATACATCTATAATGTTCAAAACCCTTCAAGAAGACTGAAATTACAGAAACATTATTGTTCAGAGAGCATATAAAATGTTCCAAATGCTTCCAGAAGACTAAAATTACAGAATGCAACGAAGATATAAGAGAGATGGTGAACTGATCTGTTGATAAAATCAA
>NC_090759.1:34030432-34035432 GCF_036898095.1 Palaemon carinicauda
CAAATGTGTTTCTCTCTAGCACATTACAACATAACATCAGGACATTCATAGCAGCTAAAGACTTTAAAGATGCCTTGACGAGACCTTTAGCCTAAATGATTTCTAGATCACAGTGAATGGTCAAAGTTTGCTATGCAAGCACTCACAAACACTCCCCTTCCCTCCCTTCAAAGATCTATGAGCTTCCATTTGGTCTCCCTTACTTTCCCTTCCAGTGCATCAGAACCCTACTTTCCATGCAAAGATTTAATCAGCCTGGATTAAAGCACCTGCATAGATAGCTTGATTGTTAATGAATGAGTTAATTGAAGAATAAAACTAACTGCTTCATAACTCTGAAGTTCTAATTACTGTCGTCGTCATTATCATCATTATCATAGTCATTAATATTATCATTATTATTATTATTATTATTATTGTTTTTGTTATTGTTGTTGTTGTTGTTGTTGTCGACGTCGTTGTTGTTGTTGTTGTTAGCTAAGCTACAAACCTAGTCGGAAAAGCAATATGCTAAAAGCCTAAGGGCTCCAACAAGGAAAAATAGCCCAGTGAGGAAAGGAAATAGGGAAATAAATAAACAATATGCGAAGCAATGAACAATTAAAATAACATTTAAAAAACAGTAACAACATTAAACTAGATATTTCATATATAAATTATAAAAAGCCATGTCATCCTCATCAACATAAAAACACATGCTGCAACTTTGAACTTTTGAAGTTCTACCGATTCATCTACCCGATTAGGAAGATCATTCCACAACTTGGTCACAGCAGGAATAAAACACCTAGAATACTGTATATTATTGAATGGCATGACGGAGAAGGTCTGAAATTATTGCTATAGTATATATTATATATCAAACACTGAAGAAAAATAATCTTTATACCAGTGGACCTTTCTAAAATAAGACAACTCTGACTGGGGTATTCCTTCTTTACCAGACTCCGAACGGAGGACATTATTATTACTATATAATTATAATTATTATATAATTATAATTATTATATAATTATATTTATAATAATAATCATTATAAATAATTATAATTATAA
Organism: Palaemon carinicauda; assembly: GCF_036898095.1. NCBI lineage: Eukaryota > Metazoa > Arthropoda > Malacostraca > Decapoda > Palaemonidae > Palaemon > Palaemon carinicauda. The sequence continues at coordinate 34,031,488 of NC_090759.1, forward strand.
TCATCATCATCCTCATCATCATCATCATCATCATTATTATTATCATTATTATTATTATTACTTGCTAAGCTACAACCCTAGTCGGAAAAGCAGACTGCTATAAGCCCGGGGTTCAAACAGGGAAAATAGCCCAGTGAGGGAAGAGTAAGGAAACTTCAAGAAAAGTTATCAAAAATCGAGATAAAATATTTTAGAAACGGTAACATTCTGTACAAAGCACTGACTTTGACTATATGGTAATGATTCCAATGAGGGTTTAGTAAGGAATGTGTAGATTTGACATCAGCTGACTCTACAAAAAAAACTTGAAGTAGCAACGTGCTTTCTCCTTGGGACACGCCAAATTAATCACCACAAATTGGTACTGCAGTTTTTTACACGAAAGGAAATTTTACATCATACAATCTGCACCATTTTACATTTAATGAAAAATTACACGATATTCGATTGGAGACAAAATCACTTAAAATTTATTTTTCATAAAGTGGTTGAGTGAACGGCATTATAAATATAACTTTTTATAATGAAATTGGTTGAGTAAAACGTAATATAAATATAACTTTCTAATGAAAATGGTTGAGTGAAAGGTACCGTAATGAATATATAATTTTTATAATAAAAATGATTGAGCAAAACGTAATGTAAATGTAATTTCATACTGAAAATGGTAGAGTGAAAGTAATGCAATGAAAATATCTGACAAAAGGTAATATAAATAAAACTTTTTATAATGAAAATGGTTGAGTGAAACGTAATGCCAATATAACTTTATATAATGAAAAAGGTTGAGTTAAAGGTGATGTAAATATAATGTTATAATTAAAATGGTTGAGTCAAAGATAATGTAAATATAACTTTTTATAAAGATCTCTTTAAAGGGAAATTTCACATTTCCTCTGGTTAAAAAGAAAAAAAAGAACCTTCAAAACAAAACAAGCTAAAACAGGAAAATCTATCTGATATCAAAGTCTACCCAAAATTCCTGCATTTAAACCAAAACCTAGATAGGTGTTGATTTAAACACACGTGGAACCGAAATTACTACCTTACCATTATTCCTCCGAGATGTTTACAGTTTACACCGCAGGCAAAATGAAGGTTAATCTTTATCCTCTTTTAATCCAGGCCCCTAGAGATTTTTACTTTCACGACTATTCTTTAATCCTGGCCCACTGACATCCTGACCTAGACTGTCCCCTAATCCTGAACCACAGGCTATTAAACCTCCTTGGCCAACAGACATTTGTCAAAAATAATCATAAGTGCTGGAGTACAGTGGCTCCATTTTAACATATATAGTTTGTAGTTTTCCTTTTCATTAAGAACTAAACGGCCTAGATCATTATTCAATCTTTTTCCATCGGAAAATAAATCTTATGTACAGAGGTAATAAGGGTGATCGACAAGCAGGTCTTTATTACGAATTGTGTCATTGTAGCGTCTGAGAACATAAAGATAATTTCAGAATGATAAATACTTTTACTGTGAATAAAATCGGATTTAAAACTTCTGATAAAAAAGGTATTCACGAGTCTATATACTTTTAATTTCAAGACAGTAGTTAGATGAATGGTAAGAATTGCAATTGTAAACATAGTATACCTATGTCAAATAAAAAATTAATTCATGCAAATATACTATGAATTATATATATATATATATATATATATATATATATATATATATATATATATATATATATATATAAACATATATATATATATATATACATATATATATATATATATATATATATATTATATATATAATATACATATATATGTATGTATATATATAAACATACATATACAAATATGTATATATATATATATATATATATATATATATATATATATATATATATATATATATACATATATATCATAAATTGTAATTATAAATGTGCACTTCCTTATAAAAGATATAAAAAAACGAAAACAACAATGCATAAAATATATGCAAGTATAAAGTATTCATGACAAAACCTTCAATATTATAAGAGGACACGAAGATGTACATTTGAGCCATGCGGCAGATTTGAAGTGACTGGCTGCAAGTGCAATTTCTGAACCTTGCAAGGACCCACACTTAGAACACGTATCATACGAGATTGTTATGTTTCAGACGGATTCATTATACCATGTCCTGTCTTTCCAAAGAGATGATTTTGATTGTGCCATAAGCAAGGATCTGTCCTTGGTATTTACTGATCGTTATATAGGCGACATATTTCTAACCTCTGACCTTCATATTCAGCTAACAGATCTGACTTTTCAAATACCCAAGTGGTATGCTATGTTGAGTTCTTTTTTGCAGTTATGTTAAATAGGCGACATATTTCTACCCTCTTTCCCTCTTATTCAGCTAAATCATTCAGCTACATATCTTAATTTTCAAATAACATAGTGGTATGCTATATTAAGTTACAATTGCAGTTGAGTTCAGTACTGATGGAGTAAAGGGAAATGTCCCAATTGTAACTTTAATTAACTAATGAGCACTTGAATAGACTGAATACGGCGTGTGACATTGGAAATACACTTGAATGCAGAACTGATACAGCTCAACAAATTTCATATCTATTTCGCTCAGAAGCTGTAGCCAGTAACTAACTATTTCTGAACGACATCCTGAAATTGAAAAATACAAACACAAGGAAATACACTTTAATACAGAAGTGATACAGCTGGACAAATTGTATATCTATTGTATATTTCTTTCCCTCCGGAGCTGTAGTCAGTTACAAACAATTCCCTAAAACTATATTCTGAGTGACATCCTGAAATTGAAAAATAAAAACCCAAGGGCTAACCGAATTATGATGAAAGCTAAACAAATAAAAACAATTACCCTAAGTTTCCATTTATATATTATATATATATATATATATATATATATATATATATATATATATATATATATATATATATATATATATATATATATATATATATATATCTATATAAATAATATATGATATCTATTATATATATGTATATATATATAATATATATATATATATATATATATATATATATATATATATATATATATATATATATATATATATATATATATATATATATATATATATATATATATATATATATATATATATATATATATATATATATATATATATATATATATATATATATATATATATATATATATATATATATATATATATATATATATATATATATATATATATATATATATATATATATATACATATATATATCGATATTTATATATATATATATATATATATATATATATATATATATATTATATATATAGCACGTGATTTTAGGAGTGTGTACAGCAAGTAAAAGCAGGTCTCCTCCTACTTGCCAGCTGACCAATCACAGATCAGCATTCGGATAAGGAACGGATCAGAGTGTACCTTAAATATTATTTTGGGACGAGGATAGGTCAAAACTCATTAGTTCAGCTACTTATACGTGAGCTCTCGCCAGCTAGACTTTATTGTGCATCATTTCTTCAGGTGAGTTTAACTGATTATAGATGTTACTGACGTAGGGCACAGTGTTCTTACACACTGTAATACACATTTATCTGTGCACGGGTGAAGTTATATCCTTTATTAAGAGTCATAATAATTTATTAAGCACATTTCCATGCCCGATGAAACTTGAGAACCAATCCGGTTTTGATTTTTAGCGTTTTTAGGATTTGGTAATTTTGAAATTCTGATAAAACGTTGGTTTGCTGTGAGCGATCAGACTAAAATCTCCCAACATCACCAATCCTCACTGGCCAGCGTGGTGCTGAAAACTGGCCAATGTTTTAATGTTGTTAATGTTTTAAAATTGTGTTATTTTAATTTTTCATTACTTCTTGCATTGTTTATTTATTTCCTTATATTCTTTCCTCACTAGGCTATTTTTCCCTGTTAGAGCCATTGGGCTTGTAGCATCT